>NW_021821456.1:35000-69142 GCF_901001135.1 Rhinatrema bivittatum | reverse complement strand
TTACCCCCATGTTTCTGTTAAGGGTAGTAACTGCTGCTCCATGCAGGTTACCCCCATGTTTTCTGTTAAGGGTAGTAACTGCCGCTCCGTGCAGGTTACCCCCATGTTTCTGTTAAGGGTAGTAACTGCTGCTCTGTGCAGGTTACCCCCATGTTTCTGTTAAGGGTAGTAACTGCTGCTCATGCAGGTTACCCCCATGTTTTCTGTTAAGGGAAGTAACTGCTGCTCTGTGCAGGTTACCCACATGTTTCTGTTAAGGGCAGTAACTGCCGCTCCATGCAGGTACCCCCATGTTTCTGTTAAGGGTAGTAACTGCCGCTCCATGCAGGTTACCCCCATGTTTCTGTTAAGGATAGTAACTGCCACTCCATGCAGGTTATCCCCATGTTTCTGTTAAGGGAAGTAACTGCTGCTCTGTGCAGGTTACCCCCATGTTTCTGTTAAGGGTAGTAACTGCTGCTCTGTGCAGGTTACCCCCATGTTACTGCTAAGGGTAGTAACTGCTGCTCCATGCAGGTTACCCCATGCCTTCTGTTAAGGGTAGTAACTGCCGCTCCGTGCAGGTTACCCCCATGTTTCTGTTAAGGGTAGTAACTGCCGCTCCATGCAGGTTACCCCTTGTTTCTGTTAAGGGCAGTAACTGCTGCTCTGTGCAGGTTACCCCCTTGTTTCTGTTAAGGGTAGTAACTGCTGCTCCGTGCAAGTTACCCCCATGTTTCTGTTAAGGGTAGTAACTGCCGCTCCATGCAGGTTACCCCCTTGTTTCTGTTAAGGGTAGTAACTGCTGCTCTGTGCAGGTTACCCCCATGTTTCTGTTAAGGGCAGTAACTTCCGCTCCATGCAGGTTACCCCCATGTTTCTGTTAAGGGTAGTAACTGCTGCTCTGTGCAGGTCACCCCCATGTTACTGCTAAGGGTAGTAACTGCCGCTCTGTGCAGGTTACCCCATGTTTCTGTTAAGGGTAGTAACTGCTGCCCCGTGCAGGTTACCCCTATGTTTCTGTTAAGGGCAGTAACTTCCGCTCCATGCAGGTTACCCCCATGTTTCTGTTAAGGGGAGTAACTGCCGCTCCGTGCAGGTTACCCCCATGTTTCTGTTAAGGGGAGTAACTGCTGCTCTGTGCAGGTTACCCCCTTGTTTCTGTTAAGGGTAGTAACTGCCGCTCCGTGCAAGTTACCCCATGTTTCTGTTAAGGGTAGTAACTGCCGCTCCATGCAGGTTACCCCCTTGTTTCTGTTAAGGGTAGTAATTGCTGCTCTGTGCAGGTTACCCCCATGTTTCTGTTAAGGGTAGTAACTGCCGCTCCATGCAGGTTACCCCCATGTTTCTGTTAAGGGTAGTAACTGCTGCTCTGTGCAGGTCACCCCCATGTTACTGCTAAGGGTAGTAACTGCCGCTCTGTGCAGGTTACCCCCATGTTTCTGTTAAGGGTAGTAACTGCTGCCCCGTGCAGGTTACCCCTATGTTTCTGTTAAGGGCAGTAACTTCCGCTCCATGCAGGTTACCCCCATGTTTCTGTTAAGGGGAGTAACTGCCGCTCCGTGCAGGTTACCCCCATGTTTCTGTTAAGGGGAGTAACTGCCGCTCCGTGCAGGTTACCCCCATGTTTCTGTTAAGGGGAGTAACTGCCGCTCCGTGCAGGTTACCCCCATGTTTCTGTTAAGGGTAGTAACTGCCGCTCCGTGCAGGTTACCCCCATGTTTCTGTTAAGGGTTGTAACTGCCGCTCCGTGCAGGTTACCCCCATGTTTCTGTTAAGGGTAGTAACTGCCGCTCCTTGCAGGTTACCCCCATGTTTCTGTTAAGGGTAGTAACTGCCGCTCCGTGCAGGTTACCCCCATGTTTCTGTTAAGGGTTGTAACTGCCGCTCCGTGCAGGTTACCCCCATGTTTCTGTTAAGGGTAGTAACTGCCGCTCCGTGCACGTTACCCCCATTCTGTTAAGGGTAGTAACTGCCGCTCCGTGCAGGTTACCTCCATGTTTCTGTTAAGGGTAGTAACTGCCGCTCCGTGCAGGTTAAACCCATGTTTCTGTTAAGGGAAGTAACTGCCGCTCCGTGCAGGTTACCCCCATGTTTCTGTTAAGGGTAGTAACTGCCGCTCCGTGCAGGTTACCTCCATGTTTCTGTTAAGGGTAGTAACTGCCGCTCCGTGCAGGTTACACCCATGTTTCTGTTAAGGTAGTAGTAACTGCCGCTTCGTGCAGGTTACCCCATGTTTCTGTTAAGGGTAGTAACTGCCGCTCCGTGCAGGTTACCCCCATGTTTCTGTTAAGGGTAGTAACTGCCGCTCCGTGCAGGTTACCCCCATGTTCCTGTTAAGGATAGTTACTGCCGCTCCGTGCAGGTTACCCCCATGTTTCTGTTAAGGGCAGTAACTGCCGCTCCATGCAGGTTACCCCCATGTTTCTGTTAAGTGCAGCTACTGCCGCTCCATGCAGGTTACCCCCATGTTTCTGTTAAGGGAAGTAACTGCCGCTCCGTGCAGGTTACCCCCATGTTTCTGTTAAGGGAAGTAACTGCCACTCTGAGTAGGTTACACCAATGCCCCCCCCCCCCCCCCCATGTTCCCTTTAATTTTATTTCCTACTTTGAGTATTTAGTGATCCACAATATCGATCCCATGCTCTTTTGAAAAGTCTTTTACCGATTTTGTCCTTCCCACCTGCTCTGGGAGCAGGAATTCATATTCCTGACATTGGTTGTGAGTTATCCCCTCCTGTAGTTTCATTTCTTGTGCCCTAGTTCAAGCCTTTTCTGTTGGAAAGGAAAAGGAGAAGTTCCTGCATCATTAAAACCTCTCAGGTATCTGCAGCTCTGTGTCCTATCTCCCCTGCACCTCCTCTCTTCCAGGGTGCAAATATTCACATCCTTCAGCCTCTCCTCATAAGTCATTTGATGGAGACCCCACACCATTTTGCTTGCCCTTCTCTGGACCACCTCCATCCTGTCTCTGTCCCTACGGAGATACGGTCTCCAGAACTGAACACAGTACTCCAGGTGAGGCCTCACCAAGGACCTGTACAAGGGGATCATCACTTCCCTTTCTTACTCGATATTCCCCTCTCTATGCAGCCCAGCATTCTTCTGGCTTTAGCTATCTCCTTCTCACATTGCTTCTCTGCCTTCAGATCTCCAGACACTGTTATCACATGCTCTTTCTCTTGCTCTGTGCACATCAGCCTTTCCCCCCCCATCACACGCAGCTGTTTTGCATTACTGCACCCCAGATTCCTGACCCTGCACTTCTTGGGATTGGATCCCAGCTGCCAAACCTTACGCTCCTCTTCCAGCTTTCTTAAATCCCTTCTCATAGGCCTGGCCACTCCATTGTAGATCTTAGCATCACCTGTCGCGGTTCCGGTTGCGACCGGACCCTTACCTTCTCCTGGCGAGAGAGACGCCGGCCGGACCGCGGATCTCCCGGGCCTGCTCGGGCCTACATCGCGGCGTCCCCACGAGGAGGACGCCGCCGGACGCCATGGTAACCCCGCCCCTTAGGCTCGCGCGCATGCAGAGGGAACACTTTAAAAGGGCCTCTGGCGCGAAGGACAGAGCCAGCCCCCTCGCTGATGTCAGACGCCGAGGGAGATTTAAACTCTGCGTCTGACCCCTGTTCCTCGCCTTGCAACGCTGTCGACTCGTTTGAGTGAAGAGTTGCTGATCCTGATCCTGATCCTGCCTGATCCTGATCCTGTTCCTGCCTGATTCTGATCCTGATCCTGCCTGATCCTGATCCTGATCCTGTTCCTGCCTGATTCTGATCCTGATCCTGCCTGATCCTGATCCTGATCCTGTTCCTGTCCCTTCCTGATTCTGATCCTGATCCTGCCTGATCCTGATCCTGTTCCTGTTCCTGCCTGATCCTGATCCTGATCCTGATCCTGTTCCATCCTGATCCTGATCCTGCCTGATCCTGATCCTGATCCTGTTCCATCCTGATCCTGATCCTGCCTGATTCTGATCCTGATCCTGCCTGATCCTGATCCTGATCCTGTTCCTGTTCCTGCCTGATTCTGATCCTGATCCTGCCTGATCCTGATCCTGTTCCTGTTCCTGCCTGATCCTGATCCTGATCCTGATCCTGTTCCATCCTGATCCTGATCCTGCCTGATCCTGATCCTGATCCTGTTCCTGCCTGATTCTGATCCTGATCCTGCCTGATCCTGATCCTGATCCTGTTCCTGCCTGATTCTGATCCTGATCCTGCCTGATTCTGATCCTGATCCTGCCTGATCCTGATCCTGATCCTGCTGATTCTGATCCTGATCCTGTTCCTGCCTGATTCTGATCCTGTTCCATCCTGATCCTGTTCCTGCCTGATTCTGATCCTGTTCCATCCTGATCCTGTTCCTGCCTGATTCTGATCCTGATCCTGCCTGATTCTGATCCTGATCCTGCCTGATCCTGACTGATCCTGATCCTGCCTGATCCTGCCTGATCCTGATCCTGCCTGATCCTGATCCTGCCTGATCCTGCCTGATCCTGATCCTGCCTGATCCTGATCCTGATCCTGCCTGCCTGGTCCGATTCCCGTTCCAGTCCATGGTATGGAACCAATCTTCGGAGTGTCTTCTGGTCCTGATCCCGGTCTGTTCTCTCGTCCACGTCTTCAGCCACTCACCTAGGTCCCAGCAGTCCGGGCCTCCACAGGACCCGCCTGGAGGGGTCACGGACTTCCAGGGTGAAGATCATTGGCCTTCTACAGCGACACCGCCTTCCGGCCTATTCCATCTGCGGAGAACTACTTTTCCCTTCTTCGCCGGTCGGACCAAGGATCCACTTTCTGACTCTCAACAGTTTGCAAGGCCATGGATGCGGCGGACCTCGCGGGCCTCCAGGCCACACCCGGAATAGCGCAGCGTATACAGCAGCAACAACACTGCCTGGATGCCTTGGCAGCCACCGTGGAGCGCTTGGCTAATCGATTGGACGCTGCACCCCCGGAACCAGCCCGGGAGCAAGTACCGCCCCCGGGAGTGACCATTCACGCTCCCACCCAGCTACCAGCCCCATCTCGCTTTTCAGGGGAGTCGAAAGCCTGTCGGGGTTTCCTGAACCAGTGCTTCGTGCGATTCTCCCTGCTACCCGCACAGTTCCCCACGGACTCGGTCAAGGTGGCCTACATCTTCTCTCTTTTGGATGGACGGGCGTTGAACTGGGCGTCTCCCATGTGGGAGCGGAATGACACCATGTTAAACGACCTCTCCCTGTTTGTGGAGAACTTCAAATTGGCGTTTGACGAACCTGCACACGTGGCTTCTGCAGCCTCAGAGTTGCTTCAGCTACGGCAGGGGGCTCGTCCCCTGGCGGAGTATGCCCTCGATTTTCGTACCTTGGCTCTGGAGGTTGGTTGGCACGATGACGCCCTGCGCGGAATATTCTTAGAAGGTCTCTCGGCAAGGATTAAGGATGAATTAGCAGCCCAAGATCTTCCAGAGGACCTCAACGCGCTAATTGAGGTAGCAGGGCGCATATATCGGCGCCTCCAGCAGAGGGCTAGGGAGGGGCAGCCTCCGCGTCGGATGGCTCCTCTGGCTCCAGCTTTTTCCAGGCCACTGACACCTGCAACCAAGAGTGCCTCTGCACCCCCGGAGCATCCTATGGAGGAGCCAATGCAACTGGGGCGTACCTCTCTCTCCCCCGAGGAAAAGCGTCGTCGTCAAAACCTGGGATTATGCGTCTACTGTGGCAGGAAGGGCCACTTCCTGGCCCAGTGTAAAGAACGAGCGGAAAACACCCGAGCCTAGGTGAAACTGGGGAGCTACTAAATGATAAGGGAAATAAGGGGAATGATAAGGGGAATGAAACAGCTCCCCTATGAGGAAAGACTAAAGAGGTTAGCACTTTTCAGCTTGGAGAAGAGACGTCTGAGGGGGGATATGATAGAGGTGTTTAAGATCATGAGAGGTCTAGAACAGGTAGATGTGAATCGGTTATTTACTCTTTCAGATAATAGAAGGACTAGTGGGCACTCCATGAAGTTAGCATGGGGCACATTTAAAACTAATAGGAGAAAGTTCTTTTTTACTCAATGCACAATTAAACTCTGGAATTTGTTGCCAGAGGATGTGGTTAGTGCAGTTAGTATAGCTATGTTTAAAAAAGGATTGGATAAGTTCTTGGAGGAGAAGTCCATTACCTGCTATTAAGTTCACTTAGAGAATAGCCACTGCCATTAGCAACGGTAACATGGAATAGACTTAGTTTTTGGGTAATTGCCAGGTTCTTGTGGCCTGGATTGGCCACTGTTGGAAACAGGATGCTGGGCTTGATGGACCCTTTGTCTGACCCAGTATGGCATGTTCTTCTTCTTACTCCTAGGCTGTGTCAACGCAGCTCCTCAATGTACTGTACTGATTACCTTGAAATATCCTGGAGGCTCTTTCGAGACTCTAGCCTTCATCGATTCCAGTGCCGGTGGGAATTTCATCCTTCACGATTTGGTGCAACAGTTCCAGATTCCCACGCTGTCTCGCAGGCCACCACTGCGGAGCGGATCACATCCATCCATGGCACGGTGCTTCCGGGAAGTATTTCGACTGTTACTGCTCCACTCATTCTATAGACCGGAGTTTTGCACTAGGAGGAGATCTCTTTTCTAATTCTTGAAAAAGCAGTACATCCGGTGGTCCTCGGACTACTCTGGTTGCAAAAGCATTCTCCGGTAATCCATTGGGACTCTTTGCAAATCGCCCAGTGGAGTCCTCACTGCTTTCAAAACTGTATCGGGACACCTCTGGTCCAACGAGTAACACTGGTACAGACTGACGTGCTACTACCGGCTCCCTATGAAGAATTCTTAGATGTGTTCTCAAAGGAAAAAGCCGAGATCCTGCCACAACATTGCCCATTCGACTGTGCGATAGAACTCTTACCCGGAACCACGTCACCCCGAGGGAGGGTGTATCCCTTATCTCAACCTGAGACCTAGGCAATGTCAGAGTATATCACCGAGAACCTTGCCAAGGGGTTCATCCGTCCCTCCAAGTCCCCCGTCGGGGCGGGATTCTTTTTCGTAGGGAAAAAGGATGGATCCCTGAGACCTTGTATCGATTACCGGGGGTTAAATGCCATTACCATGAAGGACCGCTACCCACTTCCGTTAATCCCCGAACTCTTGGACAAGCTTCAGGGAGCCAGAATTTTCACCAGATTGGATTTAAGAGGGGCATACAACCTGGTCAGAATCCGTCCCGGGGACGAATGGAAGACAGCCTTTAACACCCGGGACGGGCACTATGAGTACTTGGTAATGTCTTTTGGTTTATGTAACGCACCAGCAGTCTTCCAGCACTTAATGAATGAAGTACTTCGCGAATTGTTGTATTCTTCGGTGATCATATATTTAGATGATGTCCTTATCTACTCCCGGGACTTAACTTCCCACCGTCGGCACGTCAAACAAGTGCTGCAGATTCTCAGAGACAATCATCTGTACGCAAAGCTGGAGAAGTGCATATTTGAACGGGACTCCTTGCCGTTTTGGGGATATATCATCTCTGCAACGGGATTCCACATGGACCCGGAGAAGGTATCAGCCATCAGGAACTGGCCTCGGCCCACGGGCTTGAAGGCCCTACAACGCCTTTTGGGGTTCGCAAACTTCTATAGACACTTCATACCTCAATATTCCCGATTAGTGGCGCCATTAACTGCCCTGACCAAGAAGGGGGCGGATGCTCGGGTCTGGCCCAATGAGGCTTGTCTGGCCTTCGAGAGGCTCAAAGAGGCTTTCCTGCTTGAGACTTGCTTACAACACCCAGATCCGCTTCGACCATTCATTGTGGAGGTGGACGCGTCCAATATAGCAGTCGGTGCAGTACTATGCCAAAGCTTAGTTTTTGGGTACTTGCCAGGTTCTTATGGCCTGGATTGGCCACTGTTGGAAACAGGATGCTGGGCTTGATGGACCCTTGGTCTGACCCAGTATGGCATTTTCTTATGTTCTTATGTTCTAAAGCTCTAGCACGGGACGATTACTACCCTGCTCATACTTCTCAAAGAAGTTTACACCCACAGAATGCAATTACAGTATTGGGGATAAAGAACTGCTGGCCATCAAGCTGGCATTTGAAGAATGGAGACAGTGGCTGGAGGGAGCCAGTCACCCCATCACAGTGTATACTGATCACAAAAACTTGGAGTTTCTATGCCAAGCTCAACGCTTAAACCCCAGGCAGGCTCGCTGGTCTCTGTTCTTCAATCGATTTGATTTTACACTCAGGTACCACCCAGCTTCTAAAAATGTCCGAGCAGATGCATTATCCTGTAACTCTATACTTGAAGAAAAGGACGACCCGCCACAGTACATCATAGATCCTGCCAAGATCAACTTGTCCAGCACCACGGTAACTGCTCTTGGGAGAGTGGTTGTTCCTCGCAGGGATCGCAAGAGGGTCTTAAGTTGGGCTCATGATTCCCTCACGGGCGGACATGCAGGCAGAGAGAGGACCCTCAACCTTCTCAACCGCTATTATTGATGGCCAAACGTGCGGCAAGATGTGCGGCTTTACGTGGATTCATGTCCTGTATGTGCCAGGCAGAAGCCATTAAGCGGCCGCCCCTGGGGCCTTTTATAACCCTTGCAGGTGCCTGCAGAGCCCTGGACTCATATAGCCACCGACTTTGTGGTAGACCTGCCACCCTCCGAGGGAAACACAGTAATTTGGGTCACAGTAGACCGCTTTTCTAAAATGGTTCACCTGGTGCTCCTGCCCAAGCTCCCGTCGGCACCCGAACTGGCTCCTCTATTTTCACAACACATCTTCCGAGCCCACGGTCTCCTGCAAAGCATAGTATCTGACTGCAGGTCCCAGTTCACAGCCCGGTATTGGCGAGCACTATGCAAGAAGTTTGGAGTACAGCTGAACCTATCCACAGCCTTCCACCCTCAGAGCAATGGGCAGACTGAGCGAATGAATCGCTCATTGAAGACCTTTCTCCGCAGCTTTGCAACGGAGAGACAGAACAACTGGGCGTCACTACTTCCATGGGCCAAGTTTTCTTATAACAATCACACCCACTCTGTTACCGGGAATTCCCCTTTCAGTTTCTTTTTGGTCAACAACTCAGGCCTCCAGTACCAGTGCCGACGCCTGTTCCTTCTCCGGCGTCTCAATCATCAGCCCTCCAGTTACATAATCTTTGGAAACCATACAACAAAAGCTCTCGACTGCGGCCAGTATAGCACAGAGGGTGGCCGATCGACATCGGCGTCCTGCACCAATCTTTCTACCTGGTGATAAAGTCTGGTTGAGCACTAAGAATCTTCATCTGCGTGCACTGTCCCGGAAGTTGGCACCCAGGTACTGTGGCCCATTTCGGGTGGCAGAGAGGATAGGCCTGGTATCCTACAGGCTTCACCTACCATCCACAATGCGTGTCCACAACGTTTTCCACTTATCTTTGCTGAAACCGGTGGTGCTCTCTCGGTTCCATCGTCCAATACCTGACCCTGTCTCTTCTCCAATACAGGACAATGCTACCTATCAAGTGCGTGAAGTGCTGGACATCCGCTTTTACCATCATTGTTGAGAGTACCTTCTGGCCTGGGAGGGATGTGGCCCCGAGGACAACACCTGGGAGCCCCTCGAAATATTCTGGATAAGTCTCTGCTGCTCCAGTTTCACCAAGATAACCCTGGGAAGCCGGGCCCTCTACGGAGGAGGCGTAAGGGGGAGGGGGTACTGTTGTGGTTCCGGTCGCGACCCTCGCGACCGGACCCTTACCTTCTCCTGGCGAGAGAGACGCCGGCCGGACCGCGGATCCCCCAGGCCTGCTCGGGCCTACATCGCGGCATCCCCACGAGGAGGACGCCGCCAGACGCCTTGGTAACCCCGCCCCTTAGGCTCGCGCGCACACAGAGGGAACACTTTTAAAGGCCTCTGGCGCGAAGGACAGAGCCAGCCTTCGCTGACGTCAGACGCCAAGGGAGATTTAAACTCAGCGTCTGACCCCTGTTCCTCGCCTTGCAACACGGTCAACTCGTTTGAGTGAAGAGTTGCTGATCCCGATCCTGCCTGATCCTGCCTGCCTACCTACCTGATTCTGATCCAGCCTGCCTGATCCTGCCTGCCTGATCCTGATTCTGCCTGCCTGATCCTGATCCAGCCTGCCTGATCCTGCCTGATCCCGATCCTGCCTGCCTACCTGATCCTGATCCAGCCTGATCCTGATTCTGCCTGCCTGTTCCTGCCTGCCTGGTCCGATTCCCGTTCCAGTCCGTGGTGTGGAACCAATCTTCGGAGTGTCTTCTGGTCCTGATCCCAGTCTCTTCTCTCGTCCATGTCTTCAAGCGCCTGCCCTGAACCTGGTCTGTTCCTTCGTTGCCATCTCTAGCCACTCACCTAAGTCCCAGCGGTCCAGGTCCCTACGGGCTCCTCCTGGGGGGACCGCGGGCTTCCAGGGCGAAGCCACCTAAGTCCCAGCGGTCCAGGCCTCCACAGGACCCAACTGGAGGGGTCACGGACTTCCAGGATGAAGATCGTCGGCCTTCTACAGCGACACCGCCTTCCGACCTATTCCATCTGTGGAGAACTACTTCTTCCCTTCTTCGCCGGTCGGACCAAGGATCCACTTTCTGACTCTCAATAATCACCTTCAGAAAAAACAAACTTTACCTTCTATCCCTTCCGCAATGTCGCTCATGAAGTTATTGAACAGAATCGGTCCCAATATTGAAAACTGTGGCACTCCACTTAGCACAGCTCTCTCTTCAGAGTAGGATCAATTTACCATTACACGCTGTCTCCTGTCAGTCAATCAGTTTGTAATCCACTCCATCTTCCTGCGCCCAATCTCAAGCTTCTCATTTTAATTTAAACAATTCTTTTATTGAGCAAACAGTAAATGAAAGAAAACCAAACAACCAGCGAGGCTTACACTCCAAGCCATCCCTGAAAAGGTAAGTTTACACCAGTGCTGGTTGCTCATATACATTCTCACCCCCCCCCCCCCCCGATAAACATCGCACTATTCCATCTGCCTTTCCATGCACCCCCTACCTCTTCCCCTAAGGAACCTCTAGACCTCATGGATATCTATACTTAAGTAGGACTGGAGAAACCATCACAGCGTTCAGCAAAGATGGAAAGGAGAATGCAGCAATTCTGTCCATCTAATCATTCAGGATGGAACCTCTGACTTTTGGGCCGAAGCAGTAAAGTGTGCTCAGGCCAAGGCACCCTTAGCCCCCATTTGGATGCGCGTTTTCAATGAGCTATTTTTACCCCTTATGTAGCCAAGCCGCACATTATACTTTCAGAAATTAACGCCTGCCAAAGGTAGGCGTTAATTTCGGCCGGCACCGAGAAAGTGTACAGAAAAGCATAAAAAACTGCTTTTCTGTACACTGACTTAATATCATAGCGATATTAAGTCAGAGGCCCCAAAGATTAAAAACAAAACAAAACAATCTGCCCGTGGGTTGGAAAACTGAAGCTTAATTTTGCTGGCATCTGTTTTCCGAACCCATGGCTGTGAATGGGCTCGAGAACCGACGCCGGTAAAATTAAACGTCGGCTGTCAAACCCGCTGACAGCCGCCGCTTCTGTCAAAAAGGAGGCACTAGGGATGCGCTAGTGTCCCTAGTGCCTCCTTTTTACGCGGGTGCTAATTTGCAAACCTGGGCTTCCTGAATCGCGTGCTCAGGAGAGTGGACTGGGCGCACGTTGGGAGATTGGGCGCTTGCCGGCTCTCCTGCGAAGTTTTCTGTATCGGCCCGTTTGTGGGGTAAAGACTGTATGTATAGACTCCAGGTCTTCAGGAAATGATGGTGATGTAATGGGGACACTCTGGATGCCAAATTTTCCAGCTGTAAGAGTTTATGGAAGGCATTCCTCCACATCAAAAAGGAAGGTACCACTGAAGACTTCCAATGCAGCAAAATCAACTTCTTCCCCACATAGCAGGCCTTCTGGAGCAACAAGTGGGACTCCGCTCTTCGCTCCGTGGAGGAGGGGATATGACCAAATAAAATAACTATGGGTGATAGGGGAACAGAAACGTCCAACAACTTTCCCACATATATCACAATAGATACCCAATAGCGTAGAACTCTGGGACAACCCCAAAAGAGTGAGATAGAGTACAGGTATCCATATAGCATTTTGTGCATTGATTAGTCTCCCGCAGTCCTGCCGTAAACAGGAGAACCGGGGACAAGTATGCCCGCCATAGAAACTTATATTGCATCTCTCGATAATAGGAGTTACTGGACATCCGGGATATCCGCCTAAATCAGGATTGAAATATCCCAGAAGATACCTGAAATACCCTGTCTCTGGTCCACCTCTCGCAAGTCGCTGCCCCACGTCCGTTAAATCTAACCCTTTCAAACCTTTATGCGCCTCTGCTAGAGTCAGTTTCGCAGTTCTCTCCAGCTTCAGCACCTTACTAACTGCCTCAAAAACCGCAGGGTCTTTACTTGCTGCTGACAAAGAGCCAACGTAATGTTGGAGCTGCAGATAAGTGAAAACTTGGTCGGGTCGTAAAGAATATAAAGCAGTCAAGTGTGAAAAGGTATGAGTGTGCCCCCGCCATCTAACACATGACCCAACTGCTTGATGCCCTGATGTGCCCAATTCTTAAATCCAATTGTTTGGGAGCTCGGCAGGAACTGTGTTTACCCTGTATAGGAAGCAGATATGCGCATTGCTAGGGGATATGTAAGCGCTTAGATAGACGGTTCCACGCCTGCCGAATGGGTTCTAATAGCTCATGGCACCCTCAGATGTTCCGGCAGTTGAGCAGTCGGAGCCTGCAAAATAAACCGTAAGTCTAATGGGGCAACTAATGTCTGGTCAGCTTGAAGATGGGTGTAGACCGGAGTTCAGAAGCCAATCCCAGACAATGCGGAGATTACTCGCTAAATTGTAAAGGCTAGGTCAGGGACCCCCATCCCTCCCAGCCCCATCATAACCAAAGTTTCATAAGGGTGATCCGGGGTCTCCGGCTCCGCCAAAAAAAAGTACAAAGAGTAGACTCCAAAACCTTCAGGTCACGCCGTCGGAGCAGCAGAGGTAAATTCTGGAGTAAGTATAACCGTTGTGGCAGTACCACCATCTTAAAAAGATTGATGCGGCCCCCCCCCAATGAGAGTGGCAGATCCCGACATGAATGGAGCCGTTCACGCGTGCATTGTAATAGGGGAGGTATATTGAGAGAATATACCCCAGGTTCCGCTGAAACCCAAAGCCCAGGTACAGAAATTGGCCCCGCCCAACGCAGGGAAAGGGCCCGTCCCATTGATCCTGAACTGTAGCAGGGTAGCTAAGGGCTTCTGATTTGTCCCAATTTATCTTAAACCCAGAGAAGGTCCCAAATGTTTGAAATAATTGTAGAAGCGGGGAATGCGACCTATTAGGCTGAATAAGGAACAGTAAAATATCATCAGCAAACGCTGCATATTTAAATACTTGTTGTTGAAGCCTAATCCCTCTAATCTTCGGCGTGGTTTGTTCTGCTCGCAATAAGGGCTCCAAGGTCAAAAGAAAAAGCTGTGGGGACAGAGGACATCCCTGCTGCGTCCCCCTGGAAACTATAAAGGGTGGTGACTGTGCGGAATTCGCAATAATGGTTGCAGCAGGGTTTTGATAGAGGAAATGAATGCTTTGTAAGAAGGATCCCTCCATTCCCATATGTTGCAAGAGAGAGAACATGTATTTCCAATCAACCCGGTCAAAGGCCTTCTCCGCATCCAAACTGACCACCAGGAAAGGGTCTCCCACCCGTCGGCACAAGGCCATAGCCGCTGTCACCAACCGAATATTCGCAAGGGCATATCGTCCCCTAACAAATCCCACCTGTCCCAGCGAGATCAATTCTGGGAGAATAATTGCCAAGCGTTCCGCTAAAATATTTGCTAAAAGTTTTTGGTCCACATTCAAAAGCGAAATGGGCCTGTAGGACGCAGGGGAAAGAGGGTCCCTACCTGGTTTTGGTATCAAGGTAATATGGCAGTGTTAGTATGCGCCAGATGTGACCCCCATTGAATTAAAGCATTGAAAGTCATGGATAGCATGTCACCCAACTCGCCAGACAGGGTTTTATAAAATTCGGCTGTGTAACCATCCAGTCCCGGGGCCTTAAGGCACGGAGCCAGACGTATAACCCGAACTACGTCCGAAACCGTAATGGATGCATTTAAATGAGCTTGTTGGTCCGCTGCTAGGCATGGAAGGGATAGTGAGGTGAGAAAATGGGTTACCTCACTGGTTTGGTCCCCGTCTGCTGAATAAAGATCTTTATAAAACCTCCAGAATGTAGCCAGAATGCCCGGAGTGACATTCAATACTCGTCCCATATCATTACGTATCGCCGTTATCTGTTTTGGGTGGCGTGATGTGCAAATTAAATTGGCCATCATTTTCCCTGCCTTGTTTAAGCTTCTCATTTTATTCTTGAGCCTTCTATATGGGACCATATCAAAGGCTTTACTGAAATCCTAGTAAATCACATCAAGTGCTCTTCCTTGTTCCAGTTCTTTTGTCTCCCAATCATAACAGTCAATCAGATTTGTTTGACAGCACCTTCCACTGATTAATCCATGCTGCCTGGGTCCCATAACCCACCAGATTGAAAATAATTCACCATCTTTTCCTTTAGCAGAGTCTCCATTAATTTTCTCACAGTCAAGGTGAGGCTAACCAGCCTGTAGTTTCCAGACTCCTCTCTGCTACCACTCTTGTGAAGCAGAACCTCAACCGTTCTTCTCCAGTCCTCTGGCATCGCTCCTGTTTCCAGGGTTCTACTGAACAGGTCTTTCAGTGGTCCTGCCAGAACATCTTTGAGCTCCCTTAGTATCCTGGGATGTACCTCATCTGGCCCCATGGCCTAGTCCACTTTCAGTTTTCCCAGCACTTCCCAGACATTCAGTTCCTTAACTGGGATTGCATCTAAATCACTAATCCATCCTAGTCTTGTCAACCAGCAATGTTCCTTCTCCAAGGTCTTTAGTGAACATTGAACTGAAGTATTAGAACATAACAAGGTGCCATACTGGGTCAGACCAAGGGTCCCAAGCCCAGCATCCTGTTTCCAACAGTGGACAATCCAGGTTACAAGTAGGGTAGTAACTGCCGCTTCATGCAGGTTACCCCCATGCCTTCTGGTAAGGGAAGTAACTGCCGCTCCGTGCAGGTTACCCCCATGCCTTCTGTTAAGGGAAGTAAATGCCACTCCATGCAGGTTACCCCCATGTCTTCTGTTAAGGGTAATAACTGATGCTCCATGCAGGTTACCCCCATGTCTTCTGTTAAGGGTAATACATGCTCCATGCAGGTTACCGCCATGTCTTCTGTTAAGGGTAATAACTGACGCTCCATGCAGGTTACCCCCATGTCTTCTGTTAAGGGTAATAAATGACGCTCCATGCAGGTTACCCCCATGTCTCTTTAAGGGTAATAACTGACGCTCCATGCAGGTTACCCCCATGTCTCCCTCTATCCAACCCAACTCCCCCTCTCACCCCCTATCACCTCCTGCATTCTAACCTGCACTCCCTCCTATCTCTATCCAATTCCCTCCTCCCATCCCATCCCTCCTGCCTTCTAACCTGCACCCCTCCTATCCCTCTATCCCATCCACTCCTCCCATCCCCATCCCTCCTGCCTTCTAACCTGCACCCTCCTATCCCTCTATCCCATCCACTCCTCCCATCCCCATCCCTCCTGCCTTCTAATCTGCCACTCCCTCCTATCCCTCTATTCCCATCCACTCCTCCCATCCCTATCCCTCCTGCCTTCTAATCTGCACTCCCTCCTATCCCTCTATCCAACTCCCTCCTCCCATCCCCATCCCTCCTGCCTTCTAACCTGAACCCCTTCCTATCCCTCTATCCCAACCTGTTGCGAACCGTCGCTGCTCGAGCCCCTCTGTGGTGACTCCCTCTGGATCTGATGGACTGTGGCGTGTCCAGGCTGTCTCTCTCCGGCGTCCCTGGACCGGCTCGACGTGCAGATCCGCCATGTTGCGTGAAGACCTAGGGCGCACGTGCGCACGCTTTGATTGAAGTACCAGCAAGGGTACGAACCTCAGGGGCGTCCCCCTGAGATGACGTCATCCACTTCCAATATTTAAAGGTCCTTTGTTAGCGCTAACAAATGAGTTAGCAAGGACTCGCTAAGGATTCGTCCAAGCTACTCTGCCTCCTCGGACTTACCAGAGGTACCCCGCTCCTCAGGGGCCTCGCTCTTTTTCTTTACTTTCAGTTAATAAACATGTGGATAAAGGTGAACCGGTAGATATAGTATACTTGGATTTTCAGAAGGCGTTTGACAAAGTTCCTCATGAGAGGCTTCTAGGAAAAGTAAAAAGTCATGGGATAGGTGGCGAGGTCCTTTCGTGGATTGCAACTGGCCTAAAAGACAGGAAACAGAGAGTAGGATTAAATGGGCAATTTTCTCAGTGGAAGGGAGTGGACAGTGGAGTGCCTCAGGGATCTGTATTGGGACCCTTACTGTTCAATATATTTATAAATGATCTGGAAAGAAATACGACGAGTGAGATAATCAAATTTGCAGATGACACAAAATTGTTCAGAGTAGTTAAATCACAAGCAGATTGTGATAAATTCCAGGAAGACCTTGTGAGACTGGAAAATTGGGCATCCAAATGGCAGAGATGAAATTTAATGTGGATAAGTGCAAGGTGATGCATATAGGGAAAAATAACCCATGCTATAATTACACGATGTTGGGTTCCATATTAGGTGCTACAACCCAAGAAAGAGATCTAGGTGTCATAGTGGATAACACATTGAAATCGTCGGTTCAGTGTGCTGCGGCAGTCAAAAAAGCAAACAGAATGTTGGGAATTATTAGAAAAGGAATGATGAATAAAACGGAAAATGTCATAATGCCTCTGTATCGCTCCATGGTGAGACCACACCTTGAATACTGTGTACAATTCTGGTCGCCGCATCTCAAAAAAGATATAATTGCGATGGAGAAGGTACAGAGAAGGGCTACCAAAATGATAAGGGGAATGGAACAACTCCCCTATGAGGAAAGACTAAAGAGGTTAGGACTTTTCAGCTTGGAGAAGAGACGACTGAGGGGGGATATGATAGAGGTGTTTAAAATCATGAGAGGTCTAGAACGGGTAGATGTGAATCGGTTATTTACTCTTTCGGATAGTAGAAAGACTAGGGGACACTCCATGAAGTTAGCATGGGGCACATTTAAAACTAATCGGAGAAGAAGTTCTTTTTTTACTCAACGCACAATTAAACTCTGGAATTTGTTGCCAGAGAATGTGGTTCATGCAGTTAGTATAGCTGTGTTTAAAAAAGGATTGGATAAGTTCTTGGAGGAGAAGTCTATTACCTGCTATTAAGTTCACTTAGAGAATAGCCACTGCCATTAGCAATGGTTACATGGAATAGACTTAGTTTTTGGGTACTTGCCAGGTTCTTATGGCCTGGATTGGCCACTGTTGGAAACAGGATGCTGGGCTTGATGGACCCTTGGTCTGACCCAGTATGGCATTTTCTTATGTTCTTACAGATAGGAACCGGTACTCGCTCCTTGAGGGCCCATGTTCCTGGACACTCTGAAGATTCTCTATTGCCTGGAAGCTATCGCTGCTACAAACAATTGTGAGTTACCATCGCTCTCTCAGAGCTTTCCCTGGAACCAGGTACTTGCTCCTCGAGGACCTAAACCTTTCCAGCTACTGAGACTCTTTAACATCTTATGTGAGTTTTGTCAACCAGTTCTGTTCATGAACTCTGCCTAGTCACTTTCTACAGTTTCTCTACAGCTCAGCCTCCAGGGATTGCTGTTCCAGTACCTGAGGGACTACAGCCCTGCCGGGCTCTTCCAGCTCACTACTGCCACCTCTGGTGGTTTCAAAAACCTGTTTAATAAAAGAACGAATGTGAGTCTGTCTCCATTCTCAAGCCTAGCCTGTGGTCCCTCTCGGGATATCCTCCCGGGGGCGTGGTCATCTGCCACCGGCCCAGGGATCCACCCACAACTATATCAGACTGCTAACTCCTAGCACAGATCCTGAACAAGTTTACTAAATTCATCAATAACAGATTGCTAACTTCTCCCTCCTTCAGGAGTACGCAATACAGATTCCAACAAGATTGCTAACTCTGCAGTCTAACACAGACTCTAACACATCCACTCCTCCCATCCCCATCCCTCCTGACTTCTAACCTGCACCCCCTCGTATCCCTCTATCCCAGTCCCTCCTCTTATTTCCATCCCCTCCATCCTTCTAACCTACATCTCCTCCTATCCCTCTATCCCTCTCCCTCCACCTATCCCCATCCCCCACCTGCCTTTAACCTGCACCCTTCTCCTCTCCCTCTATCCCAGTCCTTCCTCACATCTCCCATCTACCTCCTGACTTGTACCTTGCACCTCCTCTTATCCCTCTATCTCATGTCTCATCCTATCCACTTGTGCCCTCCATCTGCCTTTTGTCCCAAGTTCTCCTTTATTCCCTCATCTGTCCTCTTGCCTGCGTCAGCTTCCCTCCATCCCAACATTTTTCAGCTATCCACTAACCCGCGCCCTCCTGGAGCTCTGGTTGGATTCTGGAAGTGTTGTTGTCCTCACAATTTGTAGTCACGTTAGCAAATAAAGGCTTATTGTTACGTTCGTGGACCCTTGAGCCAGTTGGGACAGAAGATGGAGTACTGTGAGGGCCCACAGCAAGCGTCCCAACCAGGAGGCGGTTCGGAGACCCGGAGCAGGCTGAGATACTGGACTAGGGTGAAGTCTTATGCGACCAAAGACTCCATACCTACTGGAAGGATGGCTAACGTCAAACCCTGGTGAAGAAGAATCTTCGCCCTGGAGACCGGTACTCCCCCGGGAGGAGCCCTTAGGAGTCCGGCCGCTGGGACTTCTGGAGATTCACCCTAGAAGCCGAAGTCCCCCCAGGAGGAGCCCGTAGGGACACGGCCGCTGGGACTTAGGCGACTCCTTGAAGGTGGAAGGTGGTCCGGATGCAGGCGCCTCTTGCAGGTCGTGGGTTCCAGACGGCTGGCGCCTCCAGCAGGTCGTAGGTAATCCAAGGTCGGTTCAGGAGTCGGAGACCAAAGATGGTCCAAAGCCAGTCCAGGGATTCGTATCCAGAGGGCGGTCCGCAGCCAATCCAAGGGTCGAAGCCAGAGCACGGTCCAAAGCCAGTCCAAGGGGTCAGAGCCAGAAGAATCAACAGCAAGGGGAGCAGGCAGAAACGGGACGAAGACAATCAGGAACGCAGCAACCACAGGCAAAAACCAGGAACCTTGTTGCAAGGCAAGGAAGAGAGGCTAGTTGCAGGGTACTTGTACCCTGAGGGCGTCTGACGTCATCATTGGTTCAGCTGAGGATTTTCCCGCGCTGGCCCCTTTAAACGGGGATCCTGCCCGCGCGTGCGCGCAGGGGGCGGGGCCAGCCGTGTCGGAGCGTCGACGTCTCTCCCGAGGAGGGAGAGACGCGCTGGAGGGCCTAGCAGAAACGACCCGGGGAAGGCTCGAAACGGCCCAGGCCGCCCCCGAGGTAGGTGGAGGGACCGGGGCACGGCCCGGGACCGCAACACTTATAATACCAAAACTTTCCTGGCCTGTCCTGCTGTTAATAACGGAGTTACCGCAGGCAGGGCAGGCTCCTCTGCATTTTCTCTCTCCTCAGCGCACCTGCAGGATTGCAGGGCTGTAGGTTAAGGTCCGTGCATGGCTCACCTCTTTAAACAGGGAGTGTGAATGGCATCCTCCAGCTGCACAACCACTGGATTTTCCAATTCAGGATAGGTGCGTGCCTTGCAGTGGAAAATTGCACGTTTCTCTGTTTGAGTAGGACACAAGCAGAAAACGTGCCCTCCACTCCAGCTGCTCAGCTATGCAGGCTCTACCATTCTTCAGTCGCCCCCTGCATTTTTGTAGGATAAAGTGGATAATAAACTGACGTCGAGGACAATATTTAATGGTAACAATGAAATATAGTGACCCAGCAGAGAGAGGCTCGTGTTTCTGGGCTGCAGTGCTGCCTTCTCCCCGTTTCTGGCTCACTGCCAGCTTCCAGAGCGCACTCTCTCTCCTGATTTCTTTCCTAGTTTTTCCTGTATTTGCATCTTCCTGAGCATTTCTCTCCTCTCCCTGCCTGCCCCTCCTCGCTCGCCTGTCACGTGTCCCCTCTGGCTCCTGAGCACTCTCTTCCTTCAGCAGCTGTCAAACTTGTCCAAACCAATTTCAGTAGCAATCGCTGCCTCTCGTGGATGCACAGAGGCAGTCTCTCGCTCTCCAGGCCGAGACAGTGTCTGCAGTGAGGAGCAGCCTGTGCATATTTTAGGAACTATTCAAGGAATTAAAAACAGCCTGTAGCTACCCAGCAGTAGTATTTTCCCCCAGCCTAAGCAAGAATTTAAATCAAGATTAGGAAATGTGCAGGCAGTCTTAGTCTGCCCAGGACCCTGAAGCCACCGCAAGAGAAGTACGAGACTCAGTCTGTCCTGCCTCTCTCTTCATGGTGCTCTCCCTGAGACCCCCCACCGAGGATCCCTCCAGTGCTCTGTCTCGCCGCGGAGCTCTTGCAGCAGTCTCTCCATCTCGCTGTAGATCCTATTTATTCCAGGAGCTTTGTTCTCTGACTCCTCTTTCTCAGGAAGGTCCCGTTGGCTCTGGTGATGAAGGGGAGCGTTTCTTGGGGGCTTTGCAGGGCTTTGGGGGTGCTGATGCTGGCAGCACTGCTGGACTGCACATACAGGAGCCCCTTTGAGAATCATCCTGACTACATACAAGAGATTCAAACTGCACAACGTTATTACTCCTATCTGGAAGAAGAGGATCTGTTCCTAGCACCAGAGACTACAGAGCAAGAGAAGCCCCCCCAGGACCCCGAGGCCCCCAGGGAAAGGCAGGAGAATAAAGCCAAGACCGCAAATAAGAAGGAAGAGGCATCGAACCCGAATTATCAGGGTTTACCAGCAACAGGTAACTGAATATTAAATCTACTGTAACTACAGTCTACACTTCTCTGTAACTGAGTACTAATCCCCTCTCACTACAGCCAGGATTATCAGGCTTTACCAGCAACAGGTAACTGAATATTAAATCTACTGTAACTACAGTCTACACTTCTCTGTAACTGAGTACTAATCCCCCCTCACTACAGTCAGGATTATCAGGTTTACCAGCAACAGGTAACTGAATATTAAATCTACTGTAACTAGTCTACACTTCTCTGTAACTGAGTACTAATCCCCTCTCACTACAGCCAGGATTATCAGGCTTTACCAGCAACAGGTAACTGAATATTAAATCTACTGTAACTACAGTCTACACTTCTCTGTAACTGAGTACTAATCCCCCCTCACTACAGTCAGGATTATCAGGCTTTACCAGCAACAGGTAACTGACTATTAAATCTACTGTAACTACAGTCTACACTTCTCTGTAACTGAGTACTAATCCCCCCTCACTACAGTCAGGATTATCAGGCTTTACCAGCAACAGGTAACTGAATATTAAATCTACTGTAACTGCAGTCTACACTTCTCTGTAACTGAGTACTAATCCCCTCTCACTACAGTCAGGATTATCAGGCTTTACCAGCAACAGGTAACTGAATATTAAATCTACTGTAACTACAGTCTACACTTCTCTGTAACTGAGTACTAATCCCCCCTCACTACAGTCAGGATTATCAGGCTTTACCAGCAACAGGTAACTGAATATTAAATCTACTGTAACTACAGTCTACACTTCTCTGTAACTGAGTACTAATCCCCTCTCACTACAGCCAGGATTATCAGGCTTTACCAGCAACAGGTAACTGAATATTAAATCTACTGTAACTACAGTCTACACTTCTCTGTAACTGAGTACTAATCCCCCCTCACTACAGTCAGGATTATCAGGTTTACCAGCAACAGGTAACTGAATATTAAATCTACTGTAACTAGTCTACACTTCTCTGTAACTGAGTACTAATCCCCTCTCACTACAGCCAGGATTATCAGGCTTTACCAGCAACAGGTAACTGAATATTAAATCTACTGTAACTACAGTCTACACTTCTCTGTAACTGAGTACTAATCCCCCCTCACTACAGTCAGGATTATCAGGCTTTACCAGCAACAGGTAACTGACTATTAAATCTACTGTAACTACAGTCTACACTTCTCTGTAGCTGAGTACTAATCCCCTCTCACTACTGTCAGGATTATCAGGCTTTACCAGCAACAGGTAACTGAATATTAAATCTACTGTAACTAGTCTACACTTCTCTGTAACTGAGTACTAATCCCCTCTCACTACTGTCAGGATTATCAGGCTTTACCAGCAACAGGTAACTGAATATTAAATCTACTGTAACTACAGTCTACACTTCTCTGTAACTGAGTACTAATCCCCCCTCACTACAGTCAGGATTATCAGGCTTTACCAGCAACAGGTAAATGACTATTAAATCTACTGTAACTACAGTCTACACTTCTCTGTAATTGAGTACTAATCCCCTCTCACTACAGCCAGGATTATCAGGCTTTACCAGCAACAGGTAACTGAATATTAAATCTACTGTAACTACAGTCTACACTTCTCTGTAACTGAGTACTAATCCCCTCACTACAGTCAGGATTATCAGGCTTTACCAGCAACAGGTAACTGAATATTAAATCTACTGTAACTACAGTCTACACTTCTCTGTAGCTGAGTACTAATCCCCTCTCACTACTGTCAGGATTATCAGGCTTTACCAGCAACAGGTAACTGAATATTAAATCTACTGTAACTACAGTCTACACTTCTCTGTAACTGAGTACTAATCCCCTCTCACAGTCAGGATTATCAGGCTTTACCAGCAACAGGTAACTGAATATTAAATCTACTGTAACTACAGTCTACACTTCTCTGTAGCTGAGTACTAATCCCCTCTCACTACAGTCAGGATTATCAGGTTTACCAGCAACAGGTAACTGAATATTAAATCTACTGTAACTACAGTCTACACTTCTCTGTAACTGAGTACTAATCCCCTCTCACAGTCAGGATTATCAGGCTTTACCAGCAACAGGTAACTGAATATTAAATCTACTGTAACTACAGTCTACACTTCTCTGTAGCTGAGTACTAATCCCCTCTCACTACAGTCAGGATTATCAGGTTTACCAGCAACAGGTAACTGAATATTAAATCTACTGTAACTACAGTCTACACTTCTCTGTAACTGAGTACTAATCCCCTCTCACAGTCAGGATTATCAGGCTTTACCAGCAACAGGTAACTGAATATTAAATCTACTGTAACTACAGTCTACACTTCTCTGTAGCTGAGTACTAATCCCCTCTCACTACAGTCAGGATTATCAGGTTTACCAGCAACAGGTAACTGAATATTAAATCTACTGTAACTACAGTAACTCCCTCTCACTACAGTCAGGATTGCACTGAACCCCACTGCAGGAACCCCCATCCTCAATGTGAGTACTAATCCCCTCTCACTATAGTCAGGATTGCAATGTATCCCACTGCAGGAACCCCCATCCTCAATGTGAGTACTAATCCCCTCTCACTACAGTCAGGAATTATTGCACTGTACCCCACTGCAGGAACCCCATCCTCAATGTAACTGAGTACTAATCCCCTCTTACTACAGTCAGGATTGCACTGAACCCCACTGCAGGAACCCCCATCCTCAATCGGAGTACTAATCCCCTCTCACTACAGTCAGGATTGCACTGTACCCCACTGCAGGAACCCCATCCTCAATGTAACTGAGTACTAATCCCCTCTCGCTACCGTCAGGATTGCACTGAACCCCACTGCAGGAACCCCCATCCTCAATGTAACTGAGTACTAATCCCCTCTCAGTACAGTCAGGGTTTATTGCACTGTACCCCACTGCAGGAAACCCCATCCTCAATGTAACTGAGTACTAATCCCCTCTCACTACAGTCAGGGTTTATTGCACTGTACTCCACTGCAGGAACCCCCATCCTCAATGTAACTGAGTACTAATCCCCTCTCACTTCATCAGGGTTTATTGCACTGTACCCCACTGCAGGAACCCCCATCCTCAATGTAACTGAGTACTAATCCCCTCTCACATCATCAGAGTTTATTGCACTGTACCCCACTGCAGGAAACCCCATCCTCAATGTAACTGAGTACTAATCCCCTCTCACTACAGTCAGGGTTTATTGCACTGTACTCCACTGCAGGAACCCCCATCCTCAATGTAACTGAGTACTAATCCCCTCTCACTTCGTCAGGGTTTATTGCACTGTACCCCACTGCAGAAACCCCATCCTCAATGTAACTGAGTACTAATCCCCTCTCACTACAGTCAGGATTGCACTGTACCCCACTGCAGGAACCCCATCCTCAATGTGACTGAGTACTAATCCCCTCTCACCATAGTCAATGTTGCACTGTACCCCACTGCAGGAACTCCATCCTCAATGTTAACTGAGTCAAATTTCCTCTGTAATCACATTCAGTATTGTACTCTTCTCCACAGCAGGAACTCCATCCTCAATGTAATGGACTAGTAATTCCTCTGTAATCATATTCAGTATTGTACTGTACCCCACAGCAGGGACCCCTTCCTCAATATAACTGAGTAGTAATCACTAAGTAAACACATCAGTATTGTACTCTACTCCACTGCAGGACACCCATCCCCAATATAAGTGAATACTAATTGTCCTCTAACCACACTCGGTAATTGTACTCCACTGCAGGGATGCTGTCCTCAATGAAACTGAGTACTAATTCCCCTGTAACCCCAGTCACAACTTTACTGAGCCTCACTGCACGTGCACATACTCAATGTAATTAAGTACTTATTCCCCTGTTATCACATTGAGATCTGTAATGTACCCCACTGCAGGGACCCTATCCTCAATCTGAGTATTAATTCCCCTCTAATCACAACTCCACTGCAGGTGTCCTGTCCTCAATCTGAGTATTAATTCCCCTCTAATCACAACTCCACTGCAGGTGTCCTGTCCTCAATCTGAGTAGTAATTCCCCTCTAAGCACAACTCCACTGCAGGTGTCCTGTCCTCAATGTAACTGAATACTAATTCCCCTGTAATCAAAGTAATTACTGTACTGTATTGTAGGAACCCCATACTCAGTGTAGCTGGGAACTAATTCCTGTGTAAACACAATCAGTACTGTACTGTACTCCACTGCAGGAGCCCCATCCTCAATGTAACTGTTATAAATCTGCTGCCTGATGGGAGGAGCAATCAGATAGGAGTTAGCAATCTGTTCAGAATCTGCTAGGGAGTTAGCAGTCTCTGTTATAGTTGTGGGTGGATCCTTGGGCCAGTGGCAGATGACCATGCCCCCGGGGGAAGATCCTGAGAGCGACCACTGGTCAGGCTCAGAGTATGGAGACAGACACACACTATTTATTTATTTATTTAACAGTTTTTCTATACCGACATTAAAATGCACATCACATCGGTTTACATTATAACAATGAAAGTAATGGAAATGGAAAGTTACAATGAACAGGGGAAGGGGTAACAGGACAACCAATATAGAGAGAAAAAGTAAAGGCAGAGGCGAGATTAATAGTGTAGTATAAAAGAGAGGTAAAAGTAATAGAACAAAACTATTTACAAAATGCAGTGAAGGCATAAAATTACATATTTACAGTATTCAGCAAAAAATTCGTTGGATCAAGGAAGGTTACATCTGTAGAGCGCGGGTGGGCAGGCATGGGCAGGGGGCAGTGAGAAAATTAGTCTGGGAAGGCTTGGTGAAAAAGCCAAGTTTTTAGCATTTTTTGGAATTTTAAGGGGCATGGCTCAAGGCGGAGATGGGGGGGTAGGGTATTCCAATGGGTGGGGCCCGCGATCGAGAAAGCACGATCTCTTGTGGCAGTAAGACGGGCTTTCTTAAGTGGGGGGATTTGCAGTGTGCATTTATGGTTCGTCCTAGAAGGTTGGGAGGACTGGGAAGATTTGAGTGGTTCATTTAGCCATGAGGAGTTTTGATTGTATGTGGCTTTGTGTAAGATGGTATGGGTTTTGAAAAGAATACGGTATGAAATGGGGAGCCAGTGCAATTCCTTCAGGATAGGGGTTATGTGGTCAGATTTCCGAGCATTGCTAATCATCCTAGCTGTCGCATTTTGGAGTATCTGTAATGGCCTGATAGTGGATAGGGGAAGGCCAAGGTAGAGGGAGTTACAATAATCAAGTTTTGAAGATAGGGTAGCTTGAATGACAGTTTTGAGATCGTGTGTGTGGAGAAGGGGCTTGAGTTTTTTTATGACCATAATTTTGTAAAATCCCCCTTTTAAGACGGATGTAATATGGTTTTTCAGATTTAGGTGTGTGTCGACTAGGACGCCAAGATTATGCACTGGTTGTTGGGAGGTGAGGGTGGCAATCATGGGGTCAAATGAAGGGGAGACCTTGAGTGACTGTTTGTTAGGAATGAAAAGGAGTTCAGTTTTGGCGGCATTGAAAGCAAGCTGAATGGAGGTCAAGAAATTGTTGATAGAGAGGAGGCATTCTTTCCAAAAATCTAGGGTCACAGTTAGTGAGTTCTGGATGGGGATGATGATTTGGATATCGTCTGCGTATATGTAGAATTTGAGGCCGAGTTCTGAAAGGTGATAGCAGAGGGGGAGGATGTAAATGTTAAACAGAGTGGAGGAGAGGGAAGAGCCTTGGGGGACCCCCTGTGAGAGGGTGAAGTGGGAGTATTCAAAGGTGCCTAGTTTAACAGAGAAGCATCTATTGGATAGGTAAGATCTAAACCAAAGGAGGGCAGTGCCCGCAATGCCGATATCGGCGAGGCGAGAGATAAGCAGATCGTGGCTAATGGTATCAAAAGCCACAGAGATGTCAAGGAAAGCAATGAGAAAGTTTTTACCTTGATCAAGGTCGATAAGGAGGTAGTCGGTCAGAGAGAGTAGGAGGGTTTCAGTACTTAGGTTCTTGCAAAAGCCGAATTGTGAGGGGTGGAGGATGCCATTGTCATCTAGGTAGTCAGAGAGTTGTGTGTTAACCACTTTCTCCATGATTTTTGAGATGAGTGGGAGATTGGATATGGGACGGTAGTTGGCTGGATTTTTAGGGTCAAGAGAAGGTTTCTTGAGAAGGGGTTTGACAATTGCGTATTTAAGGGGATCGGGAACTGAGCCAGAAGAGAGGGAGCAATTAATAATCTCTGCTAAGGGAGGGGCGATGATGTTAGGAATGGAGAGGAGGGATTTTGTAGGTATGGTGTCAGAAGGGTGGGACGCGGGTTTGGATTTCCTAAGGATTGCCTCGATTTCCTTTGAGGATGTGAGTTCTAGAGTATTGAGTAGATTTTTTAGGGGGAAAGGAGGTGGATAATCATTGTTCAGGGAGGGGCCGAGAGGAGGGGTAGTCATTTGTGGGAGGGTGAGAAGGAGGTTGGTTATCTTGTTGTGGAAGAACTGAGCAAGTTCTTCACATTTCGAACTTGTTTCAACATCTGTGGTAGAGGGGGTGGGGGGTGAGATAAGGGCTGTGACGTAGGAGAAGAGGGCTTTGGGGTTGAATGTGTATTGATGGATTTTAGCAGCGTAGTAGTCACGTTTGGTATTTTGAATGGCTTGGCGGTATGAGTGTAAGTAGGATTTGTATGCAGAGGAGTGCTGTGAGATGGGATTTTTGCGCCACAATCTTTCTTTATGTCTGAGGTTGTGTTTCATTTGAAGCAGCTCCTTGGTGTACCAGGGTTTGTTGTTGGAGGTGGCGGAGCGTTGCTTGCATGTGATGAGAGGGCATATATCATTGGCTATGTTCTGGGTGAGATTAACCCAGGATTTGAGTGCGGTATCAGGGGTGGAGCAATCGAGTTTATTTAAAGATTCGGATAGAGCTGAGGACAGCTCATGGGATGTGCAGGATTTATGGTATGACATTGATTTGTTGTTTTGGGTCTGGTTGCAGGTGTTTGTAGCACTAACTGCGAGGTGGGATTCAATGATAGAATGATCAGACCACGGGATAGGGGTGCAGGTAGGGGGAGAGGTGATTTGGAAGCCAGAGTTAACGAAGATAAGGTCGAGGGTATGACCTGCCTTGTGAGTAGGGGCTGAGATAATTTGTGTGAAGCCTAGGGCCTGAAGGGCAGTCAGGAAGGTTTCACAAGATGATGATGGGGGGATAGCGTCTGCATGGAGATTAGAGTCACCCAGGAGGATGGCTGGCTTTTCATTGTTGATGCTATTGGCAAGGAGTTCGATGAGTGGAGAGGGATTATGTTCCAGGAGGCCAGGGGGTGCGTATATGAGGCAGATTTGTAGGACCGGGGATTTAAATATGGCGACTTCGAGTTTGGGAGGGGGGCTGCTTTTTATATGCGTGAGTTTAAGGCTTTTTTTTAGCAATAAGGAGAAGGCCACTTTCCTCCTTTTTTGGGTCTAGGTATGGAAAAAATGTCATGTGAGTAGGATGGGAGTTGGTTTAGTAGGACAGTGTCCGTATCCTTGAGCCACGTTTCAGTGACTGCGCAGATTTCGGGATCGAGATCTTGGATAAGGTCATCAAGGAGGTGGGTTTTTTTTAGATAAGGACTGGGCATTGAAGAGGATGAGTGATAGGGTAGTGAGGCCGAGTAGTTGTGTTATCGGGGAGATAAGGATGGGGAGTAAGAATTTGTGCTGGAATTGATGGTATGGGGGGGCGAGAGGGTGGTACTCTGAGCAGAGGGCGGTGGATGCGGGGGATGGGAAAGGATTTGGGTGAGGTGTTGGAAAAGGGGGGCATATTGGGGGAGGAGATGGAAGAGAAGAAAAAAGAAGAAAAAAGGAGGAAAGTGTATAGTGGGGCTGTATGTAATAAACAAAGGAGAGCGAGCACTAGTGGAGAGTTGTATGCAATGAGCCAGTGAGGGGATATTTCTCGGATGAAGGATTGGGAACGCACTAGTTCTTTTATTAAACTGTATAGTGAACCACCAGAGGTGGCAGTAGTGAGCTGGCAAGCCCGGCTGGGCTGTAGCCCTTCTGATACTGAAACAGCGATCCCTGGAGGTTGAGCTGAAGAGAGACTGAGATATAGTGAGTAGGCAGGGTATGCAGATGTAACACTCACACAATGTCCCAATGAAACCCAGGAGCTGGAAAGTATAAGAACATAAGAACATGCCATGCTGGGTCAGACCAAGGGTCCATCAAGCCCAGCATCCTGTTTCCAACAGAGGCCAAAACCAGGCCACAAGAACCTGGCAATTACCCAAACACTAAGAAGATCCCATGCTACTGATGCAATTAATAGCAGTGGCTATTCCCTAAGTAAAATTGATTATTTATTTATTTATTTAGGATTCTTATATACCGACATTCTTGTATGATATACAAATCATATCGGTTTACAATACAACAGAACAATCGCGGCAGAGGCGTTACATTGAAACATAAAAAAAACCAAACAAACATAGCGTCTGACAACATATAATATAATACAATCGAACAATCGCTGCTAAGGCGTAACACGAACCTTAGTGCCTAAAAGAACATAAATATGCAAACATATGTACAAATGCTAATATAGCATAATGGGGGTCCTAACGAACAGTGGCACTTTAAAGCTTTGACGAATAATAATCAACAATCACATGATCCGTGCATTTTAACTTTCTTGCTTGTAAACCGGTATGATGTATGCATACTAATACCGGTATATAAAAGTTTTTAAATAAATAAAATAAATAAAATAAATAAGTAGAGTGGTAAGGGATGCCTTGGCGTGAAGAAGACACCGGAGGGACATGGAGGAGAAGTCCATTAATAGCCATTAATGGACTTCTCCTCCAAGAACTTATCCAAACCTTTTTTGAACCCAGCTATACTAACTGCACTAACTACATCCTCTGGCAACAAATTCCAGAGCTTTATTGTGCGTTGAGTGAAAAAGAATTTTCTCCAATTAGTCTTAAATGTGCCCCATGCTAACTTCATGGAGTGCCCCCTAGTCCTTCTATTATTCGAAAGTGAAAATAACCGAGTC
The DNA here is from genome assembly GCF_901001135.1 of Rhinatrema bivittatum. NCBI lineage: Eukaryota > Metazoa > Chordata > Amphibia > Gymnophiona > Rhinatrematidae > Rhinatrema > Rhinatrema bivittatum. The sequence continues at coordinate 39,197 of NW_021821456.1, read as the reverse complement.
ACATCTAGGCCCTCGAGGAGCGAGTACCTGGTTCCAGGGAAAGCTCAGAGAGAACGATGGTAACTCACTGATGTAGCGGAGATAGTTGGTAGTGATGACTTCCAGGCAGAAGAGTATACGGAGCAAGTCTGGGAATGAGGGCCCTCGAGGAGCGGGTACCTCTGGTAAGTCCGAGGAGGCAGAGTTGCTGAGAGAGACAAAGCAAGTCCGATGTCAATCCTTGCTAACTCGATGTGTTAGCAAATACTGAGATCTAAAATATCCGTCGCGGGTGACGTCATCTTCGGGGGACGCTCCCAAGGTTCGCGCCATAGCCGGTACTTCAGTCAGGGCTGCGCCGCGCGTGTGCCCCTAGGCTTCCAGGAACATGGCGGATAGCGTCGAGCTGATCCGGGAACGCCCGAAGACTTGCGGCAGAAGGACGCTGCGGCAGCCAATCTTCCCGTGGATGGAGAGGGAGGTGCCAGAGATGTAAGGAGGGTGGAGAGAGGGCGTCGAGCACCGACAGACACAACAGTAACTAATTCCCCTGCAACCACAGTAGGTATTGTACTGTACCTCACTGTAGGAATCCCAGCCTCAATGTAGCTGAGTACTAAATCCCTGTAACCACAATCAGTAATGTACTGTATCCCACTGCATGATCACCATCCTCAATATAACTGAGTACTAATTCCCTTGTAACCCCATATATTACTGTACCATACTCCATTTCAGGAACCCAATCCTCAATGTAACTGAGTGCTAATTCCCCTGTAATCACAGTCAGTACTGTACTGTACGCCACTGCAGGATCCCATCCTCAGTGTAGTTGAGTACAGATTCTCCTGCAGCTGTTGGAGGAGTGGACCCTTGAGCCGGAGCGAGAGATGATGACATCTACCGGGAAGGCCTCTCAGTGGGAACTCATCTCCGGGAGGTGGCGTAGGCGCTGAAGAGGATACACAGAGCTAGTTCCGAGGATCCGACCAGATGACTCCCCGAGGAGCGGGTGATCTATGAACGCAGGAGAGCCCCCAAGGAGCGGTTACTCAAAGCGTTCACCTGGCGGAATGGAACAAAACCATCACAGGAGATGGCTTGAAATCCAGTTGGAAGATCTGAAGCAGGAAGCGGAGAGAAGAGGCGAAGATCTCGGCCCCAAGTTAGAACTGACAGCAGCCAAGAGCAGGAGAAGCAAAGAGCCTCAAATCCTTGTGCTCTTGCCAAATCCTTGTGCTATGTGGAAAAGTAAATAACCATTCCTTATTTAGGTAGTCCCCCCTGCTCATGATTTTATAGACCTCTATCCTATCCCCCTCTCTTGTCCAGGCTGACCTGCCATAACCTGCTCAGCCTTTCCTCACAGGGGAGCTGATCCATCCCCGTTATCATCTTGGTCACCCTTCTCTGCACCTTTTCTAGCTCTGCTATATCTTTTTCAGATGGGGTGACCATTGTACTGAAGATGGAGTCTTACCATGCAGCAGTACAGTGCATTATTATTATTCTCCCTTTCGTTCTGCATTCCTTTCTGAATATCCCCATTTCCTGTCATTCTATTTGCTTTCTTCACCACTGCCACACACTGAGCTGAGGCTAAGGATGTTCCTGTCTTGTGCACAATGACATCAGGATCCTTTTTCTGGTGGTGACTCCTAATCTGGAACCCTGCATTGGGATTATTTTTCCTTATATGCATCACTTTGCACTTTTCCACTTTACATTTCTTCTGTCATTCACATGCCCAGTTCTCCAGCCTGGCAAGGTCCTTCTGCAATTCCTCAGTCTGCTTGTTTTTTTTAATTACTTTGAATATTTTTGGTTCATCTGCAAATGTAATTTACAGGTTGTAAGCATCCCATTTTGTCTTTTGTTGACATTTTTATTGGTTGTGTATTACTATTGTATATTGCTTAGGGCTGAGGTGCAAGTGATTGATACATTTAAATAAATACAGAAATTTAGTAACCTTGTGTTATGCAGAGAGTCAATAGTGGACCCTTGGGCCGGCTGATTAGAGACAAAGTCCAATAGTTGTTAATGAGCCGGGAGGCGGACCCTAGCTGGAGCGGATTGGTGAAGTCTTCGCCCTGGAAACCCGAGACCCCCCCAGGAGAAGCCCGTAGGGGTCCGAGTCGCTGGGACTTAGGAGAATTGTGAAGAAGTCCGAGGGTCGTGGCTGGTTGAAGACAAGGAGAATCGTGAAGAAGTCCGAAGGTCGTGGCTGGCTGAAGACAAGGAGAATCGTGAGGAAGTCCGAAGGTCGTGGCTGGCTGAAGACAAGGAGAATCGTGAGGAAGTCCGAAGGTCGTGGCTGGCTGAAGACAAGGAGAACCTGGAACCGGAGCTGGAGTCAAGGCACGGCTGGAACAAGCAGGAACCGGAGCTGGAAGCAAGGCACGGCTGGAACAAGCTGGAACCGGAGCTGGAAGCAAGGCACGGCTGGAACAAGCTGGAACTGGAGCTGGAAGCAAGGCACGGCTGGAACAAGCAGGAACCGGAGCTGGAAGCAAGGCACGGCTGGAACAAGCAGGAACCGGAGCTGGAAGCGAGGCACGGCTGGGACAAGCTGGAACCGGAGCTGGAAGCGAGGCACGGCTGGGACAAGCAGGAACCGGAGCTGGAAGCGAGGCACGGCTGGATCAAGCAGGAACCGGAGCTGGAAGCGAGGCACGGCTGGAACAAGCAGGAACCGGAGCTGGAAGCGAGGCACGGCTGGAACAAGCAGGAACCGGAGCTGGAAGCGAGGCACGGCTGGAACAAGCAGGAACCGTAGCTGGAAGCGAGGCACGGCTGGAACAAGCAGGAACCGGAGCTGGAAGCGAGGCACGGCTGGAACAAGCAGGAACCGGAGCTGGAAGCGAGGCACGGCTGGAACAAGCAGGAACCGGAGCTGGAAGCGAGGCACGGCTGGAACAAGCAGGAACCAGAGCTGGAAGCAACTAAGCACTGAAAGGAGCGACCTCGTTGCGAAGGCAAGGTAAGGGAGGCAGACGCCGGTTTAAATAGGCAGCCGGCGTCTGACGTCAAAAACAGGGCGGTTCAGCACTTCCGGGTGCTGGACCTACAAAGGCAGTCTCTTCGCTCGCGCGCGCGCGTCCCCCAGCGGGGGGAGGAGTCAGGCACGGGCCTCAGCGGCGTCTCCACGTGGGGAGAGCCGCTGCCACGTGGTCGGGTTGGCCCTGGAAGCAGCGGGACTCGGCGGGCATGGGGGAGCCGGCGAAAAGGTAAGGACCCGGTCGCTAGGCTAGCGACCGGGACCGCAACACCTTGCTCATTACTCCCATTAAACAGCACGGTTACCAGTACAGAACTGTGATGCACCCCAATATTTACCTTCTTCTATTGGGAAAACTGATAATTTATCCCTACCTTCTGTTTCCTATCCACAGTAAGACTTCAGCTTGTACAGGACAGACAGCAAATGAGTCTCGGACACCCTTACCTGATTTTGGGGCAAAGGTCTTCTAGGCACATATCCTCCGATTCTCTTAGTGGCAAAGACTCTCTTGAAACTCTATGAGGACAAGGGGACTATGATCCTCATAGCCTCTTATTGGCCAAGACAGGTCTGGTTTCCACTCCTATGGGAGTTCTCCATTTGGAGACCAATCAGTCTGGGGACCTCCCCAGATCTCAATATGCAAGATCAAGGCAGGTTGAGACATCCCAACCTCTAAGTGCTGTTGCTCACAGCCTGGATGTTGAGAGGTTAGCTCTGCAACCACTCGATATTTCCGAAGATGTGTCTCAGGTCCTAGTGTCTTCTAGAAAGTCTTCCACTAGAAAATCATATGGAGTGAAGTGGAAGATGTTTTCCATGTCGTGTGAGCAGAAGGCCCTAGATCTGTTCTCCTGCCTTACACAAAAACTTGATTAACTTCTACACCTGTCAGAGGTTGGCTTAAAAACCAACTCTGTTAGAGTTTATTTGAGTTGAGTTGGCTCATACTATCATGGTGTAGATGGTACACCCATCTCTGTACAGACTATACTCATATGGTTCATGTGGGGCCTGCTTCAATTGAAGCCTCCTAAGACCTCCCACTGTGTCTTGAGACCTCAACATGGTGTTACCTCAGCTTATGAAATCTCCTTTTGAATAGTTGTGCACCTGTGACCTGAAGTACCTGACCTGGAAGGTCTTATTTTTGGTGGTGGTCACCTCAGTGTGCAGGGTCAGTGAGCTCCAGGCTTTAGTGATGAATCCAACTT
>NW_021821456.1:0-25000 GCF_901001135.1 Rhinatrema bivittatum | reverse complement strand
TTCATTTATTTACTTTTTTTTGCTTTTGTATTTTTTATTCCATACTGTGGAAAGTGCTTGTCTTAAAAGACATTATTTTATGAGAAGTACTTATCTTAAACGATGTTTACAGCTGAATGTCTTTAAACTTTAGACCGGAACGCCGGAGAAAAAGAAACAACTACGCCCGACGCGGCTCGCGTTTCTTTTCTTGCTTCTTCAGGGGCTCTTAGTAAGTTGTCTGTGAACACAAACGCTGTATTAAAACAATGTAATTTAGAGACCAATTGTGAAATATACTTGCTCTTTTATCCATACATCAGTTATATAGACTTGTGTCTCCCGACTTCCACAGTCTGCAAAACAGCTGTTCCTCCATTTTGAAAATTTAAACCGGCGGCTTTTTAAACCAACTCACGGATCGTATCCCAACCAATCGGGACAGTCCAAAATCTGACAGCAGAATGACGTGATGACATAGTAAACTCTCATACGTTAGAGCAACGTGGTCCAATCAATGGCTTCATTCATCCCCTTAGGGGAGACTTCTTGTAATGTAAAAATCCATTTCTGTTCAATAAAGTTAAGTTTGAAAGAACTATCTCCGTTGTCATCTGACTGGACTATTTGATCCAGGATTGTCCATTTAAGATTTTGAAACGTATGTCCTCTATCTATGCAATGTTTAACCATTGGAGCTTCCAAATTTGAAGTGTTAAGTCTACTGCGGTGTTCTCGTAATGGTTAAACATTGCATAGATAGAGGACATACGTTTCAAAATCTTAAATGGACAATCCTGGATCAAATAGTCCAGTCAGATGACAACGGAGATAGTTCTTTCAAACTTAACTTTATTGAACAGAAATGGATTTTTACATTACAAGCAGTCTCCCCTAAGGGGATGAATGAAGCCATTGATTGGACCACGTTGCTCTAACGTATGAGAGTTTACTATGTCATCACGTCATTCTGCTGTCAGATTTTGGACTGTCCCGATTGGTTGGGATACGATCCGTGAGTTGGTTTAAAAAGCCGCCGGTTTAAATTTTCAAAATGGAGGAACAGCTGTTTTGCAGACTGTGGAAGTCGGGAGACACAAGTCTATATAACTGATGTATGGATAAAAGAGCAAGTATATTTCACAATTGGTCTCTAAATTACATTGTTTTAATACAGCGTTTGTGTTCACAGACAACTTACTAAGAGCCCCTGAAGAAGCAAGAAAAGAAACGCGAGCCGCGTCGGGCGTAGTTGTTTCTTTTTCTCCGGCGTTCCGGTCTAAAGTTTAAAGACATTCAGCTGTAAACATCGTTTAAGATAAGTACTTCTCATAAAATAATGTCTTTTAAGACAAGCACTTTCCACAGTATGGAATAAAAAATACAAAAGCAAAAAAAAGTAAATAAATGAAAAATACGGTATTGAACCTAACAACCAATGACCAATGATTAGAACCACTCTGCACATAAGTTTTTTCAAAATATGTGGTATTTATCCTGTGCAATTAAGCACTGGTTACTGTGTATGAGGTCTGGTTGAATGGTTCATTCCACTTGATTCTTCCAATATAAGACCAGTGTTGTGTGAGTGTTTGGATTAGGTGCTACACAAAGGTGAAGCAGTTTTTTGAACATATACATCAAATATTCCCTGACATTACAGAGAACGTGGCGTCAGTAAATCTCTTAGCGGGACTGCCAGGTAGTACAAATGTGAAAGAAACTCTTGTATACGAATGAACAACAGAACGATGCAGAAGGCAAGGGCAAATTTCTTCCGCTGCCCCAAGGGGAAGAAAAGTCAAACCAACCTTATGCAGAACTGCCGTACAAGGCAGAAATTGAAATGGGTTACATTGAAGGACTACGCTGACCTTCCTTCTGCTTCTGACCAGGAATCGAAGTGGTAAAGTCAAATTGAAAGGCGAGAAGGAGTGATGGGGTGGATTTTAAAAGGGTTTTGCATATCCCGGCGACGCGCGTGCAAACCCTGGGATGCGCGTATGTCCCGGGGCTTTGTGAAAGGGGCGCGGTGGGGGCGGGACTGAGGCCTCCGACACAGCGGCGTAAATAACAAAATAAAGGTGGGGGGGATTTAGGTAGGGCTGGGGGCGGGTTAGATAGGGGAAGGGGGGGGGGGAAATGGGGCGGGCGGAAGGAAAGTTCCCTTTGAGGCCGCTCCGATTTTGGAGCAGCCTCGGAGGGAATGGGGAAAGCCATCAGGGCTCCCCCAGGGCTCGGCATGTGCAAGGTGCACTAGTGTGCACTCCCTTGTGTGCACCGCCTCCGGATTTTATAACATGCGTGCGGCTGCGTGTGCATGTTATAAAATCGGGCGTACATTTGTGCCAGGTAGCGTGCACAAATGTACCCCACGCGTGCAGATTTTAAAATCTGGCCCAATATGTAGAGAGTAACAAAGAAATGGTGGAAATATGAAACACTTACTTCAGTTCAGTATTCACTGAAGATGACCCTGGAGAAAGGACCTTTGCTGGTTAAAAAGATCGGAGATGGGAGTGGAGCAGATGTAACTCCATTTACAGTAGAGAATGTATGGGAAGAGCTGGAGAAACTGAAAGTGGACAAAGCCATGGGACCTGATGAGGTTCATCCCAGGATACTGAGGGAGCTCAGAGATGTGCTGGCGGCTCCGCTGTGTGACCTGTTCAATAGATCCCTGGAAAGTGGACAAAGCCATGGGGCCTGATGAGGTTCATCCCAGGATACTGAGGGAGCTCAGAGATGAGCTGGTGGCTCCGCTGTGTGACCTGTTCAATAGATCCCTGGAAAGTGGACAAAGCCATGGGGCCTGATGAGGTTCATCCCAGGATACTGAGGGAGCTCAGAGATGTGCTGGCGGCTCCGCTGTGTGACCTGTTCAATAGATCCCTAGAAACGGGAGTGGTGCCGAGTGATTGGAGAAGAGCGGTGGTGGTCCTGCTTCACAAGAGTGGGAACAGAGAGGAGGCTGGCAACTACAGACCGGTTACCCTCATCTCGGTGGTGGGAAAAGTAATGGAGTCGCTGCTGAAGGAAAGGAGAGTGAACTATCTACAATCCAGTGGGTTACTGGACCCGAGGCAGCATGGATTCACAAGGAGAAGGTCCTGTCAGACAAATCTGATTGATTTTTTTTTGATTTGGTGACTAGAGAACTGGATCAGGGAAGAGCACTTGATGTGATTTACTTGGATTTCAGCAAAGCTTTTGATATGGTCCTGCATAGGAGGCTTGTGAAGAAAATGAGAAGCTTGGGAGTGAGTGCCGAGGTGGTGCGGTGGATTACAAACTGGTTGACTGAAAGGAGACAGAGTGTAATGGTAAATGGAAAATACTCCAAAGAGAAAACCGTGTTAAGTGGAGTTCTGCAAGGATCAATTTTGAGTCTCGTTCTGTTCAATATGTTTGTGAGCGACATTCGGAAGTGATAGAAGGTAAAATTTGTCTATTTGTGCATAATACTAAGATCTACAATAGAGTGGATATTCTTGAAGGAGTAGAGAGACTGAAAATGATTTAAGAAAGCTTGAAGAGTTGACAAGCATTTGGCAGTTGAGATTCAATGGCAAGAGGTGCAGAGTCCTGCATCTGGGATGCAATAATCCAAAAGAGCTGAGTGTGATGGGAGGGGGGAGGCTGATGTGCACAGACCAAGAGAGGGACCTCAGTGTTATACTGTTTGATGATCTGAAAGCGATGAAGCAATGTGACAAGGCGATAGCTAAAGACAGAAGAATGCTGGGCTGCATAGAGAGAGGAATAACCAGTAAGAGAAAGGAGGTGATAATCCCCTTGTGCAGGTCCTTGGTGAGGCCTCACCTGGAGTACTGTGTTCAGTTCTGGAGCCCGTATCTCAAAAGGACAGAGACAGGATAGAGGTGGGCCAGAGAAGGGAGACCAAAATGCTGTGGGGTCTGTATGAGAAAACCTAAGAGGAGAGGCTGAAGGAACTGAATATGCAACCCTGGAAGAGAGCTTGTGAAGGGGGGATATGATACAGACCTTCAGATTCCTGAAAGGTTTTAATGATGCACAATGACAAACCTTTCCTGATGGAAAGAAATCAGTAGAACAGGGTTCATGAAATGAAACTCCAGGGAGGACGACTCAGAACCAACATCAGGAAATATTTCTTCATGGAGAGGGTGGTGGATGCCTGGAAAGCCCTTCCAGAGGAGGTGGTGAAGACTAAAACAGTAAAAAAAAAATTCAAAGGAGCATGTGATGAACATTGTGGATCCCTAAAGGTTAGAAGATGGAGATAAAGAAAAGAATGCAAGGGGGTAACTCGCTGATGCCCTCTCCTTCAATGGCAGGGAAAAAGTAGAATTGGATTCAGACAGAAACGACTTCTGTGGTCTGGGGAAACAAACAAGCATGGGAGTAACTTGCGGATACGGCTGTTACTACTCTTAACCATTAAGACTGATGCAACTTAACATTGTTCTCTGTTTCAATGGCAGGGGGTAACTGAAGATTGGATTCAAACAGTAACCAACCAGGGCCCGACTTTTACCTATGGGGGAAACCTGCACAGCATGGCAGATGCTCCCGTGGGCTTGCTGGGCAGACTGGATGGATCATTTTCTGCCATCATTTCTGTTTCTATGTTATAATTGATTAATTTTTAATTGTGTGGAGAAGGCCATGGGGGGGAGGGAGCTCAAGGCTGGAAGTTTCACCTTCATCGGCTTAGTGTAGGAATTATTAGGAAGGGAATGGTGAATAAAACGGAAAATGTCATAATGCCTCTGTATCGCTCCATGGTGAGACCGCACCTTGAATACTGTGTACAATTCTGGTCGCCGCATCTCAAAAAAGATATAATTGCGATGGAGAAGGTACAGAGAAGGGCAACCAAAATGATAAAGGGGATGGAACAGCTCCCCTATGAGGAAAGACTAAAGAGGTTAGGACTTTTCAGCTTGGAGAAGAGACGACTGAGGGGGGATATGATAGAGGTGTTTAAGATCATGAGAGGTCTAGAACGGGTAGATGTGAATCGGTTATTTACTCTTTCGGATAGTAGAAAGACTAGGGGGCACTCCATGAAGTTAGCATGGGGCACATTTAAGACTAATTAGAGAAAATTCTTTTTCACTCAATGCACAATTAACCTCTGGAATTTGTTGCCAGAGGATGTGGTTAGTGCAGTTAGTGTTGCTGGGTTCAAAAAAGGTTTGGATAAGTTCTTGGAGGAGAAGTCCATTAACAGCTGTTAATTAAATTTACTTAGGGAATAGCCACTGCTATTAATTGCATCAGTAGCATGGGATCTTCTTAGTGTTTGGGTAATTGCCAGGTTCTTGTGGCCTGGATTGGCCTCTGTTGGAAACAGGATGCTGGGCTTGATGGACCCTTGGTCTGACCCAGCATGGCATGTTCTTATGTTCTTATGATGCCTAATACCTTGCAACCTTCCTTATCAGGAGCCACACAGAAAGCAGATATGGAGAGAAAGAGGAGACCACAGCAATGCCTGGAGCCATACACAGGCAGAGAGACTGGGAGCTGGGAGGAAGATCAGTGATATATTCCCCAAATCGTTGAGCATAGTAGTCTGTCTGTGTTTACTGTCTTATGAGGAGGAAAACACTATCTGCCTCCCATGGTACAAGGGGCAACTCACAGAAGCTTCAGGAAAGTCCAGGTTTATACCCTAGACCAGTGTTTCCCAGCCAGTGTGCCGCAACAATCTTCAGTTGCTCTGCCCTTGCAACAGCTGGCCTGTAGGAAATACTCCCACCAGCAGGAGGAGTCAGAGAGCTGCTGCTCCTGCTTTTCTCTCTGCAGATGAAATGGCATGGGGAGCCTGTAGGAAATACTCCCACCAGCAGGAGGAGTCAGAGAGCTGCTGCTCCTGCTTTCCTCTCTGCAGATGAAATGGCACGGGGAACCTGTAGGAAATACTCCCACCAGCAGGAGGAGTCAGAGAGCTGCTGCTTCTGCTTTCCCCTCTGCAGATGAAATGGCACGGGGAGCCTGTAGGAAATACTCTCACCAGCAGGAGGAGTCAGAGAGCTGCTGCTTCTGCTTTCCCCTCTGCAGATGAAATGGCACGGGGAGCCTGTAGGAAATACTCTCACCAGCAGGAGGAGGTAGAGAGCTGCTGCTTCTGTCTCCTCCTCTCTGCAGATGAAATGGCATGGGGAGCCTGTAGGAAATACTCCCACCAGCAGGAGGAGTCAGAGAGCTGCTGCTTCTGCTTTTCCCTCTGCGGATGAAATGGCACGGGGAGCCTGTAGGAAATACTCCCACCAGCAGGAGGAGTCAGAGAGCTGCTGCTTCTGCTTTCCCCTCTGCGGATGAAATGGCACGGGGAGCCTGTAGGAAATAGTCCCACCAGCAGGAGGATGTATAATCTAGAGAGATGTCGAAGAGTTTGCACAGGGCCTTCCAGAATCTTGCCATGAACTGTGATCCTCGATCCAAGACTATGTGCTTCAGTAGACCGTGGAGGCAAAATATATGGACTACGAAGAGCTTCGCAAGTTCCGAGGCTGAGGGTAAGCCAGGTTGTGCCACAAAGTGGGCCATCTTGCTGAAGCGGTCGACTGTGACCCAGATAGTATTCATACCTCCAGAAAGGGGTAGATCAACTACAAAATCAGTAGCGATGTGCATCCAGGGCTGTTCCGGAGCTGGAAGCGGTTGCAGCAATCCCCACGGTTGGCCAGAAGTAGGTTTGTGCTTGGCACAGTTGGCACAAGATGCCACATAGGAGAGTGTATCTTCCTTGATAGTTGGCCATCAATAATACTTCTGTAGCTTCAGCAGGGTACGGCGTTGACCAGGATGGCCAGCCAGCTTGGAATCGTGCGCCCAATAGAGCACCTTCTTTCTGAGATGCTTTGGCACGATGGCTTTACCAGCGGGCACAGAATGAGTAGCCACTAAGACGACTTTCTTCAGGTTGATTATGTGCTGCGGCTCTTCCGGAATATCCTCCGAGAGAAAGGAGCATGATAAGGCATCAGCTCTGGTATTCTTGTCTCCGGGGCGATATTTGAGGATGAAGTCAAAGCAGTTAAAAAATAAGGAGCATCTAGCTTGTCTATGGTTAAGACGTTGCGCATGGTGGAGATACTGTAGATTCTTATGGTCCATAAACACGGTAATTTGATGTTGAGCGCCTTTCAGCCAAGGCTGCCATTCCGCCAGGAACTCTTTGTCACCGATCCTATAATTCTTCTCTGCTGCAGAGAAACGTCATGAGAAGAAAGAGCAGGGATGTAAGGACTTGGAATCTCCAGTCTGGCTCAGAACAGCCTCCACACCAACATCAGAGGTGTCGACCTCTACGATGAATGACTTGTTGTGGTCCAAATGGTGTAGGCATGGTTCCGTGGTAAAGGCAGTCTTTAAATCTTCGAACGCGGAAATGGCCTCTGCAGACCATTTAGAAGCATTGGCCCCTTTCTGGGTCATAGCAGTCAAGGGCACCGTTAAAGAAGAATAGTTCTTTATAAAGCTTCTATAGTAATTGGTGAACCCCAAAAATCGTCTCAGAGCCTTCAGGCTGGTAAGGTTGGGACCAATTCTTGATACTTTCTAATTTTTGGGGATCCATCTGGAAGCCACCTTTAGATACAATGTAGCCAAGAAAAGGCACGGAGTCTTTATGGAATTCGCACTTGGATAGCTTGGCATAGAGTCGGTGTTCTTGGAGTCTTAATAGAACTTGCTTGACGTCTTCTAGATGAGTAGACATATTCTGAGAAAATATCAGAATGTCATCTAGGTACACTACGACACTCTTATTTATTTATTTATTTTTAGATTTTTATATACCGGTGTTCCTGTATGAAATACAAATCACATCGGTTTACATTGAAACTGAACATACATTTTTGCCAATAGGCATTACATAGAACAAGGCTGTGGAACTTGGAAGAGGGTAAACTAGATCAAAATAAACATTGTAATGTAAACAAATTGTCTAACAAATCTCAGAGAGCAGTATAAATAAAAACAAAAGCATAAAAGCAAAACAGTAGATGTCACATGAGATCTGCAGCAAGAGAATGGATACAGAGTCAAGTAGATCCTGGAGAGTGATATGATGAGGAACTCTTGCTGGTTGTAGGGGGAAAAAATGTTTATGGTCCTGTAAAGGCTTGTTTAAAGAGCCAGGTTTTAAGTTTCTTTTTGAATGTGGAGTGGCAGATCTCTAGACGGATATCTGGCGGGAGTGCGTTCCATTGAATGGGGCCAGCAGTAGATATGGTACGTTTCTGGAGTGAGGATTTTGTTGAGGGAACATGTAGAGTGCCTTTGTAAGCTCCTCTGATGGGTCTAGCTGAAGAGTGATGACGTAGTTGGGTGCTTAACTGAAGTGGGGATATATTGTGAATTGATTTGTGAATTATTGTGAGCACTTTATAAAGAATCCTTTGCTTAATTGGAAGCCAATGGAGGAGTTTGAGGACGGGGGTGATGTGATCTCTCTTATTCGTATTTGTAAGAATTCTAGCTGCAGAGTTCTGTAACATCTGGAGGGGTCTGAAGGAAGAGAATGGGAGGCCGAAGAGAAGTGAATTGCAATAGTCGATTTTTGATAGTATAATGGCTTGAAGAACCAACCGAAAATCATTGTAATGAAGAAGAGGTTTCAGCTTTCTCAGGACTTGTAACTTGTAGAAACAGTCTTTAGTGGTGGTATTAACAAATTTTTTAAGGTTAAGCTGATCATCTAGAATGACGCGTTGCCTAGGTCTCGTACCTGTGGTGAATTATTTAGTAAAGGAATGGTTGCAGTGAGTGGGTTAGCTGGGTTTAGCAACTTGTTGTTGAAGTCCTGATTGATAATTAGGATCTCCGTTTTGTTGTTGTTAAGAATAAGATTAAGGCTAGCAAGAAGATGGTTGATTTGTTGCAAACAATTGTTCCAATGAATCAGGGTTTTGTGTATAGATTCGGTGATTGGGATGAGTATTTGGATGTCATCCACGTAAAGGTAATGGGCTAGATTTAGTTTAGAAAGTAGTCGACAGAGAGGTAAGAGGTAAATATTAAAAAGGGTTGGGGAGAGTGAGGAACCTTGAGGGACCCCATGGTTGGATGGGACCGGATGAGATTCTTTGTTGTTAATTTTTACCTTAAATTGTCTATTTGCCAGGAAGGACTTGAACCAGCTAAGCACTGTGCCCTTAATGCCTATGTCTGCCAGACCTGTTAATAGAGATGAGTGGTTGACAGTGTCAAAGGCCGCAGAGAGATCTAAAAGTATCAGGAGATGTGGTTGTTTTTTGTCCATATTAGCTAGAATAGTGTCAGTGAGAGAGATAAGTAGGGATTCCGTACTCAATGATTTACGAAAGCCGAATTGAGATGGTGCAAGAATAGAGTTTTCTTCCAGGTACTCGGATAGCTGTTTATTGACTATCTTTTCCATAAGTTTGGCGATCATTGGCAAATTGGCTATCGGGCGGAAGTTGGCAGGATCTGTGGTCGGTAGGTTCGGTTTCTTTAGTAAAGGTTTGAGAATAGCTAGTTTAAGTTGGTCAGGAACTAGACCTTGGGACAGAGAACAATTAATTATGTCTGCAATTGGTTTTGATATGGTGTTCCTTATTGCAATGAGGAGGTTGGTTGGAATTGTGTCTAACGGATGAGAGGACAGTTTCATTTTCTTGAGAATGTTTTCTATCTCAAGAGCTGATGTAATTTCGAAAGATTCCAGAGTCGTATTTAATTGAGGTAGGGTAGAGAGCGGGAGTGGGGGAGAGGAACTAGATGATGAGAAGGGGCCAATCAATTTATCAATTTTTTCCTTGAAATAGCTAATTCAGAGGCTTTGTTGAATGCTTGATCATCAGGGATAGTAGGAGGGGATGGTTTAGTGAGAGCTGAAACGTAGGAAAATAGAGCTTTTGAATCAAAAATGAAATGATGTATTTTTTTCGAGAAGAAATCTCTCTTAGTTCTAAGAATGGTGATCCTGTAGGCATTGAGGGAGGTTTTGTATGTAGCTAATGTAGTGGGAGATGGGTTTTTCAGGAGCCCCCTCCTGACCCCCCCAAGGCTTGCCAATAATCCCTGGGGCTGCAGCAGGGGTCCGGGAGCGATTTCGTTGTCGGCTGCCAGTAACCAAAATGGCGCCGATAGCCTTTGCCCATACTATGTCACAGAGGCTTTCGGCGCCATTGGTCAGCTCCTGTCACATGATAGGAGCACAAGATGGCGCCGATGGCCATGTGACAGGGGCTGACCAATGGCGCCGAAAGCCCCTGTGACATGGTAGTTCAGGCTATTCGGCACCATTTTGAGGCTCACGGCTTGCAGTAGCACACCGGGCACGGAGGGCAAATTGGACCCGGGACCCTGCTGGACCACCAGGGATGTTGGTAAGTCTTGGGGAGGGATCAGGATGGGGGGGTTGTATATATGAACGAAAAGGCTTCAAAATTATTTTAAATGCTTGGGGTGGGTTTTTTTTTAGCTTCGTTTCCAGATTCGTTTTTCGGCCTGGTTTCGGGTTTCCTCGTTTCGTTTTTCCAAAAAACGAAACGAGAAACCCGAATTGTACCACGAAGTATCCGAACCGAAAAATGACCCGGTAGGAAAAAACGAAGCACATCTCTATGGAAGTAGTGCCTTGAGTCTTCTGTGCTTGTAGCTGATGAAACACTGAAGTGAGTTTCTCCAATGCGTCTTGTGGTTCAGCAATGCGTAGGGCCAGGCCTGGAATGGCCTACAAGGCATTGAGCTGTGCCGGATCCATGGAGTTAGCAATCTGTTGTAAACTGTGAGGTTTGGGTGGATCCTTGGACATTGTAGCAGCTGACCACGCCCACGGGGGGAAGTCCCGTGAGGGTCCACAGGTCAGGCTCAGCTTAGGACACACAAACACAGAGATTGATCTTTTATTAGACAATGTGGTGACGCCACCAGAGGTGGCAGTAGTGAGCAGTAGAAGTAGCCTGGCTGGGCTAGTATCCATCAGGCGCTGGAACAGCGACTCCTCCGGTAGCAGTGCTGTAGTGGAAAGAACTGAGAATAATGAGTACAGTGGAATAAGCACAAAGCCCCAGTATGGAGAACCCCAGGAGAGGAAGAGCAGGCCCTTGAGGAATGAGTACCTGAGAGCTGAGAGGCTTGAAGGTAATGTACTCACACAGTGGTTCCACGTAGGAGATGGCACTAGGGCTGGAACAGAGGCAGACCCTCGAGGAGCGAGTACATGATCCCTGAGAGCTGAGAGGCTTGAAGATGATGTACTCACACAGCGGTTCCACGTAGGAGATGGCACTAGGGCTGGAACAGAGGCAGGCCCTCGAGGAGCGAGTACCTGGTTCCAGGGAACAGCTCTGAGGTGAAGATGGTAGCACTCACTGGTGTTGAAGGTAGCGAATCCTTCCAGGCAGAAGAGAAGGTAAGAGCAGGCAGCGAGTCAGGGAACATGGGCCCTCGAGGAGCGAGTACCGGTTTCCTGATAGTGACCTGAAAGGCAAGTGAGGCCCCTGAGGAGCGGGTACCCCGTTAGCGTTAGAGAGTCCAATGGAAGTTGGAGAGGCAGAGTAGCTGGGTACGGAGAGCGAATCCCATCTGTAAGATTCCCCTTGCTAACTCAAAGGCTAGCAAACATCGTAGGCTTTAAATATCCGGGCAGCGTGACATCATCACGGCGGGGGGGGGGGGGGGGGGGGGGACGCCCCTGAGGTCCACGCCAAGTAGGAAATAAGAGTGAGGGCCGCGTGGGGTGCACGCCCTAAGGTACCAGCGGAGCATGGCGGGAGGCAGCAACCAAGCCGGTGTGGGAATGCCAGAGAGGACGGCAGGCAGACACCGTGGCAGCCAGGCGTCCATCCGCAGCATGAGGAGGAGCAAAAGGAGAGAGGTAGGCGGAGTGAAGCCATCGGGAAGGGACGGTTGCTACACCTAACATTGTGTAACTACAGCAAGGGTTATTTTTCTCTATATGCATCACCTTGCACTTGTCCACATTAAATTTAATCTGCCATTTGGATGCCCAATCTTCCAGTCTTGCAAGGTCCTCCTGTAATGTATCACAATCCGCTTGTGGTTTAACTACTCTGAATAATTTTGTGTCATCTGCAAATTTGATAACCTCACTCGTCGTATTCCTTTCCAGATCATTTATAAATATATTGAAAAGCACTGGTCCAAGTACAGATCCCTGAGGCACTCCACTGTTTACCCTTTTACACTGAGAAAATTGACCATTTAATCCTATTCTCTGTTTCCTGGCTTGTTGCAGTTTCCTATTCAGTTTTTGTTTGCACATTTCTATTTTTAGTTATGGTTTCTTTATTCTGAATTTGATGAGTGTCTGTCTGTGTTCTGCATATGTATGGTGTGGCCAACCAGCATCTTGCCAACTGCATACACTGGCAATGAAACCAGTGAGTCTCTGGAGAGTAGCGCTGCTGAGAAGGAATGGCAATGAGAAAGGATTAGGGCTCCTGTAGGTTGTTGAAGGGCTGACAGCAAGCAAGAACTTAGCAAAATAATACAGCAGTGCTAAGGCACAAGAGCACCCACTGAGTGAGCACTTGAGCAGCAGCATAACAGTAGAATGTGAGTGTGTATCTTTGTGTGTGTGTGTGTGTGTATGTATGTTTGAGAAGGTTCGTGTGTGTGAGTCTTTGTGTCTGAGAGGGTGCATGTGTGTGAATCTTTGTTTCTGATAGGATGAGCATATGTGACTCTTTGTGTCTGAGTTTGTGCACATTTGTATTTGAGTCTTTGTGTCTGAGAGTAAGTGCGTGTGTGTGTAAGAAAGTCTGTGTCTGAGAGGTAAATACGTTTCTATGTAAGTCTTTGTGTGCTGAAAGGGAAAGTGTGTACATGACTGTGACTGAGAGATTGTGTTTGAGAGGGTGTGTCTGAGAGGGTGAGTGTGTGTGTGTGTGTGAGTGTGTGTGTGTCAGAAGATGAGTGTCTGTGTCTTTGTGTGTGAGAGGGCGAGTGTGTGTGTGAGTGTGTCTGAGAGGGTGTGTGATATGTGTCTGTGTCTTTGTGTCTGAGAGGGTGAGTGTGTGGGTGAGAGTGTCTGAGAGGGTGTGTGATATGTGTCTGTGTCTTTGTGTCTGAGAGGGTGAGTGTGTCCATGAGTGTGTCTGAGAGGTTGTGTGTATGTGAGTCTTTGTGTCTGAGAGGATGAGTGTGTCTGTGTCTTTGTGTCTGAGAGGGTGAGTTTCTGGGTGAGTGTGTCTGAGAGGGTGAGTGTGAGTGTGAGTGTGTCTGAGAGGGTGTGTGATATGTGTCTGTGTCTTTAAGAACATAAGAACATAAGAAAATGCCATACTGGGTCAGACCAAGGGTCCATCAAGCCCAGCATCCTGTTTCCAACAGTGGCCAATCCAGGCCATAAGAACCTGGCAAGTACCCAAAAACTAAGTCTATTCCATGTAACCATTACTAATGGCAGTGGCTATTCTCTAAGTGAACTTAATAGCAGGTAATGGACTTCTCCTCCAAGAACTTATCCAATCCTTTTTAAACACAGCTATACTAATTGCACTAACCACATTCTCTGGCAACAAATTCCAGAGTTTAATTGTGCGTTGAGTAAAAAAGAACTTTCTCCGATTAGTTTTAAATGTGCCCCATGCTAACTTCATGGAGTGCCCCCTAGTCTTTCTACTATCGGAAAGAGTAAAGAACCGATGCACATCTACCCGTTCTAGACCTCTCATGATTTTAAACATCTCTATCATATCCCCCCTCAGCCGTCTCTTCTCCAAGCTGAAAAGTCCTAACCTCATTAGTCTTTCCTCATAGGGGAGTTGTTCCATTCCCCTTATCATTTTGGTAGCCCTTCTCTGTACCTTCTCCATCGCAATTATATCTTTTTTGAGATGCGGCGACCAGAATTGTACACAGTATTCAAGGTGCAGTCTCACCATGGAGCGATACAGAGGCATTATGACATTTTCCGTTTTATTCACCATTCCTTTTCTAATAATTCACAACATTCTGTTTGCTTTTTTGACTGCCGCAGCACACTGAACCGACGATTTCAATGTGTTATCCACTATGACACCTAGATCTCTTTCTTGGGTGGTAGCTCCTAATATGGAACCCAACATTGTGTAATTATAGCATGGGTTATTTTTCCCTATATGCATCACCTTGCACTTATCCACATTAAATTTCATCTGCCATTTGGATGCCCAATTTTCCAGTCTCACAAGGTCTTCCTGCAATTTATCACAATCTGTTTGTGATTTAACTACTCTGAACAATTTTGTGTCATCTGCAAATTTGATTATCTCACTCGTCGTATTTCTTTCCAGATCATTTATAAATATATTGAACAGTAAGGGTCCCAATACAGATCCCTGAGGCACTCCACTGTCCACTCCCTTCCACTGAGAAAATTGCCCATTTAATCCTACTCTCTGTTTTCTGTCTTTTAACCAGTTTGCAATCCACGAAAGGACATCGCCACCTATCTCATGACTTTTTGCTTTTCCTAGAAGCCTCTCATGAGGAACTTTGTCAAACGTCTTCTGAAAATCTGAGAGGGTGAGTTTGTGGGTGAGTTTGTCTGAGAGGGTGAGAGTGAATGTGTCTGAGAGGGTGTGTGATATGTGTCTGTGTCTTTGTGTCTGAGAGGGTGAGAGTGTGTGTAAGTGTGTCTGAGAGGGTGAGTGTGAGTGTGTCTGAGAGGATGTGTGATATGTGTCTGTGTCTTTATGTCTGAGAGGGTGAGTTTGTCTGAGAGGGTGAGTGTGAGTGTGAGTGTGTCTGAGAGGGTGTGTGATATGTGTCTGTGTCTTTGTGTCTGAGAGGGTGAGTTTATCTGAGAGGGTGAGTGTGAGTGTGAGTGTGTCTGAGAGGGTGTGTGATATGTGTCTGTGTCTTTGTGTCTGAGAGGGTGAGAGTGTGTGTAAGTGTGTCTGAGAGGGTGAGTGTGAGTGGTTCTGAGAGGATGTGTGATATGTGTTTGTGTCTTTGTGTCTGAGAGGGTTAGTGTGTCTGTGTCTTTGTGTCTGAGAGGGTGAGTGTGTGTGTGTAAGTGTGTCTGAGAGCGTGAGTGTGAGTGGTTCTGAGAGGGTGTGTGATATGTGTCTGTGTCTTTGTGTCTGAGAGGGTGAGTGTGTGTGTGTGAGTGTGTCTGAGAGGGTTAGTGTGTCTGTGTCTTTGTGTCTGAGAGGGTGAGAGTGTGTGTAAGTGTGTCTGAGAGGGTGAGTGTGAGTGGTTCTGAGAGGATGTGTGATATGTGTCTGTGTCTTTGTGTCTGAGAGGGTTAGTGTGTCTGTGTCTTTGTGTCTGAGAGGGTGAGAGTGTGTGTAAGTGTGTCTGAGAGGGTGAGTGTGAGTGGTTCTGAGAGGGTGTGTGATATGTGTCTGTGTCTTTGTGTCTGAGAGGGTGAGTGTGTGTGTGTGAGTGTGTCTGAGAGGGTTAGTGTGTCTGTGTCTTTGTGTCTGAGAGGGTGAGTGTGTGTGTGTGAGTGTGTCTGAGAGGGTGAGTATGTCTGTGTCTTTGTGTCTGAGAGGGTGAGTGAGTGTATCTGTGTGTTTTTAGTCTGGTGGGGGAGAGAGAAACTTGGCCTTTTCTTACAGGTGTCGGCACATTTCCTCTCCCTCACCTCCCTCAGTAAAAGTAATGGTGGCTCCCTATCTCTGTGAATTCTGGTTTTGTGCTTCTCAGTGTGTAAAATGTTGGCCACTCCTGCTATACTACGTGACCTAGATACTAGATCCTCTCAGACACAAAGACACAGACACACTCCTTAGTAGGGATCCCAGTGGCGCCCTACACAGTAATAGTTGTGTGTGGAAGTGGCTTGACAACACCATCGGTGAAAATTTTACTTAAGTGCATCTAAGTGTTTGGAATTTTCACAGTGTAAATTTGGCAACCCTAATCCCAAGTACCAAATCCACGACCACTCTTCAAGCTTCCTTAAATCCCTTCTCCTTCAGGCGTGTCCACGCTATTGCAGATCTTAGTATCATCTGCAAATAGACAAACAAACTTTACCTTCAATCCCTTCTGCAATGTCGCTCACAAAGATACTGAACAGAACCGGTCCCAACACCGATCCTAAATCACAAGAGGATTGTGAGAGTCTGGGAGACTGGGCATGCAAAGGGAAGAGGACATTTAATGTGGCAAATGCAAAGTGGTGCATGTAGGGATGAGTTACACAATCCAAGGTTTCTCATTAAGAGACACCACTCAGGAAAAGGATCTAGGGGTCATCGTTGAAAATACATTGAAATCCTCTGCTCAGTGTGCAGCAGCAGCAGCCAAGAAAGCAAATAGTGTTGCAGTCTCTACTGCTTCCCTCCGCTCTGGGCTCAAACCCGCCTACCTCTGTTTCAGGAATCTCCGCATTCCGCCCGCTCTGGACCCCGGGGGCTTCTCTCACTCCACGTGGCGGCCGCCATTACGTGCCTGCTTCTCGTCAGACTTGCGCGCGCGCGAGGACGCCCGTCTTGAGCGCTCAACCCCGGAAGCCTGGCCCCGCCCATGCTGCTGACGTCACGCCCGGGTCCCGATATAACCGACGCTCAAACTCTCTCTCATTGCCTTGCAACGAGGTTCACAACTCCATAGTTGTTCTTAGTTGCGTTCCTGGTGATCTCCACGTTTCCTGCTTCTGACCACGGTTTGCCTCTGACTCCGCTTCTGCCTGCCGCCTGCCTCTGACTCCGCTTCAGCCTGCTGCCTGCCTCTGACTCCGGTTTGCCTCTGACTCCACTTTTGCCTGCCGCCTGCCTCTGACTCCAGTTTGCCTCTGACTCAGCTTCAGCCTGCTGCCTGCTTCAGCCTCCGGTTCGCTACTGACTCCGCTTCAGTCTACAGCCTGCTTCAGCCTCCGGTTTGCAACCGACTCCGCTTCAGCCCACAGCCTGCTTCAGCCCCGGTTTGCTACCGACTCCGCTTCAGCCCACAGCCTGCTTCAGCCTCCGGTTCGCTACTGACTCCGCTTCAGTCTACAGCCTGCTTCAGCCTCCGGTTTGCAACCGACTCCGCTTCAGCCCACAGCCTGCTTCAGCCCCGGTTTGCTACAGACTCCGCTGCCGCCCGCTGCCCTGCCTTCAGCCAGCCCTCGGCCCTGTACAGCCGGTCTCCTGCTTCCCGGGTACCTTGGACTTCCTATCCTTACTGTTTGCTCTGGTTCCGGTCTAAGCCTATCTCAAGCCCCTGGACTTTCAGCCTCTGTTCCTAGCCCCGAGGTCCCAGTGCCCTACGGGCTCCTCCCGGGGGGTTCCTGGTTCCCGGGTGAACACCTCCTGCCTGTAGCTCTGCCTCCTGGCCTACCCTGTCACCCTAGGTAGGCCAGCCCAAGGGTCCACTATCTCGCCAGCAGTCTCCAACTGCAACAAATAGAATGCTGGGGATTATTAGGGAAGGAATGGAGAATAAAACAGAGAATATCATAATGCCTCTGTATCACTCCATGGTGCATCCTCATCTTGTTTTCATATATCATACACAAACAGAATGCTGGGGATTATTAGGAAAGGAATGGAGAATGAAACAGAGAATATCATAATGTCTCTGTATCACTCCATGGTGCATCCTCATCTTGTGTTCATATATCATACACACACAGAATGCTGGGGATTATTAGGAAAGGAATGGAGAATAAAACAGAGAATATCATAATGTCTCTGTATCACTCCATGGTGTGACCTCATCTTGTGTTCATATATCATACACAAACAGAATGCTGGGGATTATTAGGGAAGGAATGGAGAATAAAACAGAGAATATCATAATGTCTCTGTATCACTCCATGGTGCATCCTCATCTTGTGTTCATATATCATACACAAACAGAATGCTGGGGATTATTAGGAAAGGAATGGAGAATAAAACAGAGAATATCATAATGTCTCTGTATCACTCCATGGTGCATCCTCATCTTGTGTTCATATATCATACACAAACAGAATGCTGGGGATTATTAGGAAAGGAATGGAGAATAAAACAGAGAATATCATAATGTCTCTGTATCACTCCATGGTGCATCCTCATCTTGTGTTCATATATCATACACAAACAGAATGCTGGGGATTATTAGGAAAGGAATGGAGAATAAAACAGAGAATATCATAATGTCTCTGTATCACTCCATGGTGCGACCTCATCTTGTGTTCATATATCATACACAAACAGAATGCTGGGGATTATTAGGAAAGGAATGGAGAATAAATCAGAGAATATCATAATGTCTCTGTATCACTCCATGGTGCATCCTCATCTTGTGTTCATATATCATACACAAACAGAATGCTAGGGATTATTAGGAAAGGAATGGAGAATAAAACAGAGAATATCATAATGCCTCTGTATCACTCCATGGTGCATCCTCATCTTGTGTTCATATATCATACACAAACAGAATGCTGGGGATTATTAGGAAAGGAATGGAGAATAAAACAGAGAATATCATAATGTCTCTGTATCACTCCATGGTGCATCCTCATCTTGTGTTCATATATCATACACAAACAGAATGCTGGGGATTATTAGGGAAGGAATGGAGAATAAAACAGAGAATATCATAATGTCTCTGTATCACTCCATGGTGCATCCTCATCTTGTGTTCATATATCATACACAAACAGAATGCTGGGGATTATTAGGAAAGGAATGGAGAATAAAACAGAGAATATCATAATGTCTCTGTATCACTCCATGGTGCATCCTCATCTTGTGTTCATATATCATACACAAACAGAATGCTGGGGATTATTAGGAAAGGAATGGAGAATAAAACAGAGAATATCATAATGTCTCTGTATCACTCCATGGTGCGACCTCATCTTGTGTTCATATATCATACACAAACAGAATGCTGGGGATTATTAGGAAAGGAATGGAGAATAAATCAGAGAATATCATAATGTCTCTGTATCACTCCATGGTGCATCCTCATCTTGTGTTCATATATCATACACAAACAGAATGCTAGGGATTATTAGGAAAGGAATGGAGAATAAAACAGAGAATATCATAATGCCTCTGTATCACTCCATGGTGCATCCTCATCTTGTGTTCATATATCATACACAAACAGAATGCTGGGGATTATTAGGAAAGGAATGGAGAATAAAACAGAGAATATCATAATGTCTCTGTATCACTCCATGGTGCATCCTCATCTTGTGTTCATATATCATACACAAACAGAATGCTGGGGATTATTAGGGAAGGAATGGAGAATAAAACAGAGAATATCATAATGTCTCTGTATCACTCCATGGTGCATCCTCATCTTGTGTTCATATATCATACACAAACAGAATGCTGGGGATTATTAGGAAAGGAATGGAGAATAAAACAGAGAATATCATATTGCCTCTGTATCACTCCATGGTGCATCCTCATCTTGTGTTCATATATCATACACAAACAGAATGCTGGGGATTATTAGGAAAGGAATGGAGAATAAAACAGAGAATATCATAATGCCTCTGTATCACTCCATGGTGCATCCTCATCTTGTGTTCATATATCATACACAAACAGAATGCTGGGGATTATTAGGAAAGGAATGGAGAATAAAACAGAGAATATCATAATGCCTCTGTATCACTCCATGGTGCATCCTCATCCTGTGTTCATATATCATACACAAACAGAATGCTGGGGATTATTAGGAAAGGAATGGAGAATAAAACAGAATATCATAATGCCTCTGTATCACTCCATGGTGCATCCTCATCTTGTGTTCATATATCATACACAAACAGAATGCTGGGGATTATTAGGAAAGGAATGGAGAATAAAACAGAGAATATCATAATGCCTCTGTATCACTCCATGGTGCATCCTCATCTTGTGTTCATATATCATACACAAACAGAATGCTGGGGATTATTAGGAAAGGAATGGAGAATAAAACAGAGAATATCATAATGCCTCTGTATCACTCCATGGTGCATCCTCACCTTGTGTTCATATATCATACACAAACAGAATGCTGGGGATTATTAGGAAAGGAATGGAGAATAAAACAGAGAATATCATAATGCCTCTGTATCACTCCATGGTGTGACCTCATCTTGTGTTCATATATCATACACAAACAGAATGCTGGGGATTATTAGGGAAGGAATGGAGAATAAAACAGAGAATATCATAATGCCCTTGTATTACTCCATGGTGCATCCTCATCTTGTGTTCATATATCATACACAAACAGAATGCTGGGGATTATTAGGGAAGGAATGGCGAATAAAACAGAGAATATCATAATGCCTCTGTATCACTCCATGGTGCATCCTCATCTTGTGTTCATATATCATACACAAACAGAATGCTGGGGATTATTAGGAAAGGAATGGAGAATAAAACAGAGAATATCATAATGCCTCTGTATCACTCCATGGTACATCCTCATCTTGTGTTCATATATCATACACAAACAGAATGCTGGGGATTATTAGGAAAGGAATGGAGAATAAAACAGAGAATATCATAATGCCTCTGTATCGCTCCATGGTGCATCCTCATCTTGTGTTCATATATCATACAGAAACAGAATGCTGGGGATTATTAGGGAAGGAATGGAGAATAAAACAGAGAATATCATAATGCCTCTGTATCACTCCATGGTGCATCCTCATCTTGTGTTCATATATCATACACAAACAGAATGCTGGGGATTATTAGGGAAGGAATGGAGAATAAAACAGAGAATATCATAATGCCTCTGTATCACTCCATGGTGCATCCTCATCTTGTGTTCATATATCATACACAAACAGAATGCTGGGGATTATTAGGAAAGGAATGGAGAATAAAACAGAGAATATCATAATGCCTCTGTATCACTCCATGGTGTGACCTCATCTTGTGTTCATATATCATACACAAACAGAATGCTGGGGATTATTAGGAAAGGAATGGAGAATAAATTAAATCCAAATAAAACAGAAATAGTTCACCTCTCATCAATAACTGATTCATCTATAGGTCCCCCTTCTCAACTTATATTCAATGGAACAACTATCCCCATATCAAAATCCGCAAAAAACTTAGGCATAACCATCAATACAGACCTTTCTTTAAAACAGCATATATCTGCATTAACTAGGAATTCTTTCTACAAACTTCAACTCTTAAAACGTCTACGTCCTCTACTTTTCTTTCATGACTTTCGGACCATTCTTCAAGCACTCATCTTCTCCGGACTGGATTACTGTAATTCTCTATACATAGGTCTCCCAGAAAACACACTTCATTCACTTCAATTAATCCAAAACGCAGCAGCACGTATCCTAACAAATTCTTCAAAAAAAAATCATATCACCCCAATACTTCAATCTTTACATTGGTTACCAGTCAAATATAGAATACAGTTTAAAATTCTATCCATTATACACTCTCTCATTCATACCCCTAACTCAGTTACTTTATGCACTATCCTCCGCATTTATAAACCTACCAGACACCTAAGGTCAATGGACAAAAATCTTCTTGATATCCCATCACCTCGACAAGCCCGCTTAGATATTACTAGAAAAAGAGCTTTTTCAGTCATAGGTCCCATTTTATGGAATTCATTACCAGACTCCATCAGATCCATACCCAACTCCAAACAATTCAAAAAATCTTTAAAAACACATTTATTTCAAATTGCATTTCATATACCAACCACCAAATAATGCATCATATTCCCAGTTTTGGCACATGATCCTGATTCTTTTCACTTGCTTTCTGATTTGTTTAAATTACCTATCTTATTTTAATTTTATTTTATGTTAATCAATAATTTTTGTAATTTTTATATCTTCTATAACTAAGTTATCTTTAAGTAACCTTTACTTTAGTTTTTTATTAGTTTTTATCCCTTTTATTTGATATTTGTAAACCGTTTTGATTAAACACTGTTTGTAAAGATGGTATAGAAATATTTTTAAATAAATAAATAAATAAATAAAACAGAGAATATCATAATGCCTCTGTATCGCTCCATGGTGGATCCTCATCTTGTGTTCATATATCATACACAAACAGAATGCTGGGGATTATTAGGAAAGGAATGGAGAATAAAACAGTGAATATCATAATGTCTCTGTATCTCTCCATGGGGCATCCTCATCTTGTGTTCATATATCATACACAAACAGAATGCTGGGGATTATTAGGAAAGGAAAGGAGAATAAAACAGAGAATATCATAATGCCTCTGAATCACTCCATGGTGCATCCTCATCTTATGTTCATATATCATACACAAACAGAATGCTGGGGATTATTAGGAAAGGAATGGAGAATAAAACAGAGAATATCATAATGCCTCTGTATCACTCCATGGTGCATCCTCATCTTGTGTTCATATATCATACACAAACAGAATGCTGGGGATTATTAGGAAAGGAATGGAGAATAAAACAGAGAATATCATAATGTCTCTGTATCACTCCATGGTGCATCCGCATCTTGT
Organism: Rhinatrema bivittatum; assembly: GCF_901001135.1. Classification (NCBI taxonomy): domain Eukaryota; kingdom Metazoa; phylum Chordata; class Amphibia; order Gymnophiona; family Rhinatrematidae; genus Rhinatrema; species Rhinatrema bivittatum. The sequence goes on along the minus strand of NW_021821456.1, from coordinate 2,639 downwards.
GTTCATATATCATACACATACAGAATGCTGGGGATTATTAGGAAAGGAATGGAGAATAAAACAGAGAATATCATAATGTCTCTGTATCACTCCATGGTGCATCCTCATCTTGTGTTCATATATCATACACAAACAGAATGCTGGGGATTATTAGGAAAGGACTGGAGAATAAAACAGAGAATATCATAATGTCTCTGTATCACTCCATGGTGCATCCGCATCTTGTGTTCATATATCATACACAAACAGAATGCTGGGGATTATTAGGAAAGGAATGGAGAATAAAACAGAGTATATCATAATGCCTCTGTATCGCTCCATGGTGCGACCTCATCTTGTGTTCATATATCATACACAAACAGAATGCTGGGGATTATTAGGAAAGGAATGGAGAATAAAATAGAGAATATCATAATGGCTCTGTATCGCTCCATGGTGTGACCTCATCTTGTGTTCATATATTATACACAAACAGAATGCTGGGGATTATTAGGAAAGGAATGGAGAATAAAACAGAGAATATCATAATGCCTCTGTATCGCTCCATGGTGTGACCTCATCTTGTGTTCATATATCATACACAAACAGAATGCTGGGGATTATTAGGAAAGGAATGGAGAATAAAACAGAGAATATCATAATGCCTCTGTATCGCTCCATGGTGCATCCTCATCTTGTGTTCATATATCATACACAAACAGAATGCTGGGGATTATTAGGACAGGAATGGAGAATAAAACAGAGAATATCATAATGCCTCTGTATCACTCCATGGTGCATCCTCATCTTGTGTTCATATATTATACACAAACAGAATGCTGGGGATTATTAGGAAAGGAATGGAGAATAAAACAGAGAATATCATAATGTCTCTGCATCACTCCATGGTGCGACCTCATCTTGTGTTCATATATCATAAACAAAAAGAATGCTGGGGATTATTAGGAAAGGAATGGAGAATAAAACAGAGAATGTCATAATGCCTCTGTATCACTCCATGGTGTATCCTCATCTTGTGTTCATATATCATACACAAACAGAATGCTGGGGATTATTAGGAAAGGACTGGAGAATAAAACAGAGAATATCATAATGTCTCTGTATCACTCCATGGTGCATCCGCATCTTGTGTTCATATATCATACACATACAGAATGCTGGGGATTATTAGGAAAGGAATGGAGAATAAAACAGAGAATATCATAATGCCTCTGTATCACTCCATGGTGCATCCTCATCTTGTGTTCATATATCATACACAAACAGAATGCTGGGGATTATTAGGAAAGGAATGGAGAATAAAACAGAGAATATCATAATGTCTCTGTATCACTCCATGGTGCATCCTCATCTTGTTTTCATATATCATACACAAACAGAATGCTGGGGATTATTAGGGAAGGAATGGAGAATAAAACAGAGAATATCATAATGCCTCTGTATCACTCCATGGTGCATCCTCACCTTGTGTTCATATATCATACACAAACAGAATGCTGGGGATTATTAGGAAAGGAATGGAGAATAAAACAGAGAATATCATAATGCCTCTGTATCACTCCATGGTTTGACCTCATCTTGTGTTCATATATCATACACAAACAGAATGCTGGGGATTATTAGGAAAGGAATGGAGAATAAAACAGAGAATATCATAATGCCTCTGTATCACTCCATGGTACATCCTCATCTTGTGTTCATATATCATACACAAACAGAATGCTGGGGATTATTAGGGAAGGAATGGAGAATAAAACAGAGAATATCATAATGCCTCTGTATCACTCCATGGTGCATCCTCATCTTGTGTTCATATATCATACACAAACAGAATGCTGGGGATTATTAGGAAAGGAATGGAGAATAAAACAGAGAATATCATAATGCCTCTGTATCACTCCATGGTACATCCTCATCTTGTGTTCATATATCATACACAAACAGAATGCTGGGGATTATTAGGAAAGGAATGGAGAATAAAACAGAGAATATCATAATGCCTCTGTATCGCTCCATGGTGCATCCTCATCTTGTGTTCATATATCATACACAAACAGAATGCTGGGGATTATTAGGAAAGGAATGGAGAATAAAACAGAGAATATCATAATGTCTCTGTATCACTCCATGGTGCATCCTCATCTTCTGTTCATATATCATACACAAACAGAATGCTGGGGATTATTAGGAAAGGAAAGGAGAATAAAACAGAGAATATCATAATGCCTCTGAATCACTCCATGGTGCATCCTCATCTTGTGTTCATATATCATACACAAACAGAATGCTGGGGATTATTAGGGAAGGAATGGAGAATAAAACAGAGAATATCATAATGCCTCTGTATCGCTCCATGGTGCATCCTCATCTTGTGTTCATATATCATACACAAACAGAATGCTGGGGATTATTAGGAAAGGAATGGAGAATAAAACAGTGAATATCATAATGCCTCTGTATCACTCCATGGTGCATCCTCACCTTGTGTTCATATATCATACACAAACAGAATGCTGGGGATTATTAGGAAAGGAATGGAGAATAAAACAGAGAATATCATAATGCCTCTGTATCACTCCATGGTGTGACCTCATCTTGTGTTCATATATCATACACAAACAGAATGCTGGGGATTATTA
>NW_021821455.1:64955-69906 GCF_901001135.1 Rhinatrema bivittatum | reverse complement strand
TGTGTACTTGTCACGGTCAAACCACTCACGAGGATAGTACCTCTTTATCCCGTTAACCCAAAGCGTTCTGAAACTTTGTCACTCCATCGCAGAAAGAGAAATCTCAACCTAGCTACTTCAGTGGCACCTGAAGACGAAGCTCTTCAGCGTGCGGTTGATTATATTAATAGTACATACCCATTGACCAAAACTCGCTTGGATGCCTTGTCATCTACTGCTTGGCTACCTTTCGCCGCTGTGGCCGTTACAGCAGAACTAGGAATGGCCATACGCCGTTTGCAATCATTACTTCACGTGATTGTGCTCGAACTTAATAGCGCAATTAATGCTTTACAAGATCAGTTAAATGAGGTTACCCTGATGGCTCAGTACAATAGGCAAGGATTAGATTACATATTGGCAGCACAAGGAGGTCTATGTACTGTCTTGAACAGTTCTGAGTGTTGCACAATTATCATAAACCGTTCTCACATAGTTAAGAATGCTATGGAAAAGATAGTTAATCTAGCTAAACTTGACGTAGCTGACTATGAAGGGGGTATTTGGGATTCATCATGGTTTGGTGGGATTTTTGATAATTTTGGTTCCTGGTTCTCCAACTTAGGAGCTGGTTTTAAAGCCTTTGTTTGTGTTTGTATAATGTTCATTTGCATCTGCCTTCTAGCATGCTTTTGTATACCATGCATTTGCCTTTGTTTCCGCCGTTTTGGAAGCACTCTTGCTTCTGCTATGCCGAAAGTGCCAGGACTCAATATTATGGTAAACTCTACATCTGAAGTACACTCTCAAGTTGCCGCAGTCCGTCAACATCTAATGATGAGCATGATTGAATCCCCTTCTGAAACTAACGAATGAGATTTTCCAAGGGAGAAGATTGCATTTCCACAGAATTTGGTTTAATTGACGGGAAACACAGTTTAAAGTGGCTTACATTTCTAAAGTGAGTTTGCAATGGTTAATTGTGAGAATGAATGAAGTTTGTTATTTTAATGGCCTGTGATATCATCTGTGAAGACAACTATGAACTCCTATACCATATTAAAGGAGGCCTTTCATTTATCAGCAGCAATGTTACTTCCTCAGGCTGTTATGCTTAACGATGACGGGTAAGCACCAGGTAGCAAATCATTAGGATTGCGTACCCTGGGCAACCTAAGACAGTGGCATTAACCCTGAGTAGAATGATGGATTATTGCTTCAACTATTCTAACCATTCATTTACAATCAATAATCAATCATTAAGTAGATCTATTGATTCATATGCTGCTAATAGGACCACATTACAGAATCTTGGATCAACTGGAAGAAGGCCAGAACAATACCTGAAGAATGAATGTGAGATTGAATGACAATAAAACAAAGTACAAAATGAGTATGCCTGAACAATTGTGATTGTGATTATGAATGTGAGTTTTATAAAAATAATGATTCAACACCATAAAGAATATGGAAGCCATTTTTAACAGTCCAAAAGGTGGGTCATACTAAATTGATGCTATGACCATTTCATTCCAGGAAATACAATCTCAGCCTTTCATTGGTGAATCGTTCCCAAACGATTCAAGGGGGGGAATGTATATAGGCCTTAAGCCTGAATGTGTATTTCCTGATTCTGCTGGCAACATATTCCACAACCATGTGCTTTGGCAAAGCTCAATACCGGAAGATGGCAACACCCCAGAGACGGTACCTGATTGGACAATAAAGCTACGTTCATAATTGGATATTGACTGAAATTAATACACCCAGGATGTGCATCAATGTATTTCTATTGGACAATGAAAAAAGTTTAAAAGTCTCAACCCGGGCAGTCCAGAGCTGAGAAGCAAGCTTGATGCCCAGTTGCCACTGACCTGCGTCTCCAGGAAACAACGACTTCCTCTTTTCCTTGTTTCTTCTTATATATTGTCTTTGTATTGCTATCAATAAATTTGCCTTTTAGATCAAAAAGCTGTCTGAAGGTGCTTCCTGAATACCCGCAGAAAACAGTAGATATTAAAGAGTGTAGCCGAGAGTGCGGATCCTTGAGGTACTCCGGTTTCAAGGGGAATGGCTTCTGAGGAGTGGTTGTTGAAATTCACTTTGAAGTATCTGTTTTTGAGGAAGGATGTAAACCAGTTGAGAGTTTTGTCGGTGAGACCGATGTTGGCTTGTCTGGATATTGGACTTTTGTGGTCCACCATGTCAAAAGTGGCGGAGAGGTCTAGTAGTATGAGTATGTGACTTGGGTTGTTTTCAAAACCTCCTAATATATTGTTTGATAGGTTGAGTAGCAGGGTTTCAGTGCTGTGATTTTTCATGAAGCTGAGTTGGGCAGGGTGTAGAATGTTGTTGGTTTCGAGATGTTAATTGAGTTGCTTCAAGGCTGCTTTCTCCGTCATTTTAGCGAGTAGGGGTAGGTTTGCGATTGGATGGTAGTTGTTCAGATCATCTGGGTTGAGGTTCTTTTTTTTTATTATTGGTTTGATCGTTGCAGTTTTTAAATTTGTCAGGTAGATCACCTTCTTCGAGAGATTTATTTATGATTGCCGCTATGGTTGGGGCGACGGTATGCGCTATTTCCTTTAGGTCACGTGTTGGGATTGTGTCTAGATCATGGCGGGCTGTGTTGATTTTTCTTAGAAGTTTCTCTGTTTCGGTGGTTGAGATTGGATTGAATTTTGATCATGGTATTATGTTTTTGAAGGATAGTTGTTCATCTGTGATCGTTGATTTATTTATGTTTCCCATTATTTTGCTGATTTTGGTTTTGAGGAACATGGCGAGGTGTTGGCTTAAGTTTTTGGTTTGTGATATGTGATTGTTGTTTTCTGATATGAGGTTGTTTACTATGTTGTATAGGGATTTGGAGTTGTTAGTGGAGTTTTTGATTTTTTGACTATAGTAGTCACGTTTGGTGTCATTGATCATTTTTTTATATGTAGCAAGTTGCGTGCGGTACCTTTCTAAAGTTAAGGGACATTTGGTTTTTTTGCCATTCCTTTTCTTTTTTCCTTAGGTTGGATTCTGTGACTCTTAGTTGGGTGTTGAACCATGGGTTGTTTTTTTCTCTTTTGTTCTTTATCTGTTTTGTTCTTTCTGGGTTTATGTTGTTGGTGGTATCTGTTGTGAGTTCGAACCAAGACTGTATGGCGTTGTTTATGTTGGAGAGATCTAAATTTATTAGTTGTTTTCTGAGTTCTTGTTGAAGGATGTTGGATTGGAAGGATGGTCGGTATTTGAAGGAGAGCGGTTCATTTTTTTGGTCGCGTTGTTGATGTTTGCTTGAGTCTTGCAGTGTAGGAGGTAGTGATCAGACCATGGGACTGGTTTATAGGATATTGATGTATCTGAAAAGAGGTGATTTGTGAAAATTAGATACAGTGTGTGTCCATCTTTGTGTGTTGGGTTGTTCACTTGTTGATTGAGGTTTAGGGTTGATAGCATGTCAAGCAAGGTTTGGCAGTTTTGAGATTGGAGGTTGGAGTCTGTGTGGAGGTTGAAGTCGCCAAGTATTATAGTGGATTTTTTCATACTGATGTTTGTTATTAAGAATTCTAATAGGGGATATATATCGTTGTCCAGAAGTTTGGGGGGACAGTTTACTAAGCAAATTTGCAGATTTTCTGAGTCGAAGAGGGATATTTCATATTGTTGGGGGAGCGAGTGTGGGATCAGTTTCATTGTGAAATGTTTTTTATGATTAATAGTAATCCTCCTCCTTCGCAGGACTTCCGGGGGATTGAGAATAGGTCGTAAGAATTGTTATTTAGTTGGTTAGTTATTACATGGTCAGTATTTTTAAACCAGGTTTCGGTTATGCCGATGAAGTCAGGGTTTTTTTTTCCTGTAAAATGTCTGATATTAGCATGAATTTTTTGGTTAGGGACTGGGTGTTTATTAGGAAGAAAGTGAGGTAGAACATGTTTTTTATATATTTCTTGAGGGGGATATTGATCAGGTATCTGTCGTTTCTGAGGAAATGTGTTGGGATTTGATGCCATCTTTGTGATAACTGGAGGTTGTGTTGTGAGTGGTTTGCCTTTGGTTCTCAGCATTGATGGTTTCTTTGAGTGCTGGGGTGATGCTTCTGGTGAGGCTGTTTTTAAGTAATGGTGTTATAGCTAATTCGTGGGAGTTAACTATTCATGTAACGGGCAGGCTAGTATTTCTTGTTGTCTTCTCGAGGGACGTGCCAAGCGGCATGTCCTTCTGTCGCGCTCCTTAGGCGTGCGATGCAGGTGCGCAGCACCGGAGGCATGCTTGCCTGCTTTTTCAAGAGGAGATGGTCTGGTCCCTCGTTACCGCCTCGCGATCGTTGAGGGCGGGAGTCTCGTTGGGTGGTCCTTCCGCTGGTCAGGAGGCTGGCTTCAGGCGCGGCCTAGCATGGAGGTATGCTGGTCCTTATGCGCCGGGGGGGTTGGCCTACCGTGGCAGTGTTGCTGTCAGGGGCTGCCGGTCGCAGTTGTAGTGGTCGGCGGGGGTGGCCGGATCTCGACTGCGGCGGTGTGCTTGCCTTCTTTTTGAAGAGGAGGTGGTCTGGTCCCTCGTTGCCGCCTAGTATATAGTTATTAATGTTGGATTTGCATCAGTACCGTTGATGCAGAGAGTAATATTGGAGTTGCATCAGTACCGATGATGCAGAGAGTAATATTGGAGTTGCATCAGTACCGATGATGCAGAGAGTAATATTGGAGTTGCATCAGTACGGATGATGCAGAGAGTAATGTTGGAGTTGCATCAGTTCCGTTGATGAGGAGAGTAATGTTGGAGTTGCATCAGTACCAATGATGCAGAGTAATGTTGGAGTTGCATCGGTTCCGTTGATGCAGAGAGTAATGATGGAGTTGCATCAGTACATTCTCATGTACTGAATGTAGTAAAAGCTTCACACAGAAGGGTGCTCTCACAAAACACATGAAAACTCACACATAGGAGAAGCCATTCTCATGGATTAAATATGGAAGGTCCT
>NW_021821455.1:0-64455 GCF_901001135.1 Rhinatrema bivittatum | reverse complement strand
GAATGTAAAGCGTGGTGGGAGGTGAGTATATATCTTTCCTTACAACCACCAATATTGGCCTACATAAGTGGAGCCTCCTGGCCCCAAACTTGTTAATAATCCATACACAGAGTGCCTGGGTGAAAAAGGGGTCTGAGTCTTAACTGTATTAGCATAAGTGCAGCGTTTTTTCGGTTTGGGTTGGCATTCCTGGAAAAGACTGATAGGCGCTTCATCAACTATACTCCTAGAGGGGTTAGTCGTTATAATTGGAGTCTTAGGTAGAGATAGGGCAAATGTTGCCCAGAAAACTGAAATAGTCGTGTCATAAGAAAAACTCCTTAATCCTATCTGTTGATATTCGAAATCGTAGAAACCGTGTTCAGTGTCTGCATCAATACGCCACTGTTGTGTGAGAACATTATAAGTGAAATTACAAGGAACATCAGTGGGGAAATCAGGGCTATCGGTCGGGTTAAACACACATAGATACGATCTACTGGGGGCGTTACCCTTCAATGGGGGGAATCGGACTCCAGGATAATGAGCACTCCAAGTTTCATTAGTTGGAAGCTGAGCATAGTCGGGACAAAACAGTTCCTCCCTAGTTATACCGGTAACAATCCCATCAACTTGCTCTAGAGTAAAACGGTGAGGTACACACACTAAACATACATCAGTATCATCGACAGGTTGTACCATTTTCAAGACACTGGTCACCCAGGAGTTTTCCTCTAAAGCAGGATTGTCCTCCAAAGCAGAGACAATGTGGAGAAAACAAGAAGCGGATATAAGAAAGAAAAGTGTGAAAGAACGCACGCGCATGGTGATCACCTTTTGCAGAATACAATGAAAGGTAAAATGTAGGAAAGGAACAGGAAATAATCGTAACAGGTACTTGTCAGTAATGAAGCAAGTTTATCTTATCTTATCTTATTTTATTCTAACTATATGCCGGCCGGGCTTGATATTTTAACTAACTAAAACTATAATCTATTTAAAGCAATGTCAGCAGAGCAGGAGTTTAAGCGGCAAAATCTTAAAATCTTATGGCCAGGCCATAGAACTTAATCTATGAACATGAGATAATCGTAGCAAAAATATAAGAAAAGAGCAACGCTGGTCCAAACCACAAAAACTATCGCAATGAATTTCATAAAGCAATCATAATCATAAAGTATGTAACCAGGAGGGTCTTGTTGCATTTCAGTCATCACTCTACTCAATGCTGTCAGAGTGCTGCACTTTGTGTTGAATTCTTATGTCCTTAAGGTGTGTCCACACAGTGTCTTGTCCAAGTTTCACTGCGGTGGGGGTGATTTCAGCAACTGTAAATGGTCCGACGTATACTGGATCTTTCCACGTCTTATGTGTGAAGTTCTTTCTCCACACGATGTCTCCAACTTCAACCTTCTTGGTAGAGTCTGTTGTCGGGTCCTGATGTTTATCTGTAACTGAATGAATATAGGTGAGAGCAGAGCATAAGTTACGCCAATAGGCAGGTAACGTATCAGCAGTAGCTGAACTGGGCGTGACCCATGGCATAAATCTTCCAGTACTTAATTGGAAAGGGGAAATGCGTAATTTGGCTAGCGGGGCATTCCTCAAATACAATAAAGCCCATGGCAGACAGTCTTTCCACGACTGTTGTGTATGTTCCATTAACAGACGAAGTCTAGTTTTGAGCAACCCGTTATACCTCTCCACAAGTCCATTACTCTGAGGACGGTATATGGATACCTGTCTGTGATGACAATTTAAATGTTCTGTAATCTGATCCATTAATGTATTAGCAAAATGGGTTCCATTATCTGTAACAATACTGTGGGGACAACGACCAATAGTTTCCGAACATAATGAACGAATATGGGGGCTCCACCAGGCTGAGGAAATTTCATCAATTATTTGAGTCACTGGGCGATGAGCTGGTAAATGCAATTGGGGTATCATATCATGTAAAGCAGCCAAGGGCAAACATGGTTTCCCAGTAGGGTGTATGTACAAGAAACAATCCTCAGAGAAATAATTTACAGGAGTAGCTCCAGCTAAACGCCACTCATCTACCTCGGCAGTAGTACTTGTCTGCTGTAATTGATACGCAGTTTGAATGGGATGAAGGACTGGGCCTTCGGGATAGTAAGGAGGGATCTCCTCCTCTTCTCTCAAAGGGTCTGGAGTTTCGCTGATATCAGCGTTATGTTCCTGCTCTAAGCGTTTAGCTTGGGCTCGAGTTGTAACTAACACCGCGGGTGGTGTGGGGGGTCCAACTTGGAGTTTAAACTGTTCCAACCTTTTGTCTACCGCATCATTCCCATATGCCTCCCAGGACAAGTTGGGATCTACATGTCCTTTCACCCAAACAATGGCAACCTGTTCCTGTCTGTTAGTGAATTCTTCTAATGCTTTAAATAGCCGTTGCCATATCTCGACACTATTCAGGGACATTCCTGTGCTTGATACCATCCCTCTACGTTCCCATTTGTGTCGATGCTGGTGTACAGAGGAAAACACATAATGTGAATCAGTATACACAGTAACTGGAACCAGGGGCGAACGACTTTCCAATAAATGGGTTAGCACCCAGGTGACAGCTGTCAGCTCACCTACCTGGGCAGAGCATTGAGGGGGCAAAGAAAAGACATATTCTTCAAGAATCTCAGGTGTATTATGTTCAACATGTAAGGCTGCAAAACCCCTTGCAATTGTGGGATGTCCTCCTGCATCAGTGAACCAATGTTCTCCCTCTTCCAAGGGACTGGCCTGTAGCCAGAATTTATCTTCCAGGGGCAATTTACGAATACAGTCGTGTGGAGGATGTAATAAATCCTTATCGGTGGCACTAAGTATATGTTCCAGTGCACTTGCTACCGCTGGTGCTATTTTTCCCCACTTTTTAATCTCTGTGGCTGATGAAGCTAAAATGGCTTTATACTTCCCTGTACGTGATGCTGTAAGAGACATATTCATTGGTGCCAGCAGGTACTGTACATCATGTGTGGTGTGAAGTACTACCTTTGCGTATGGGATATAATGGTTCAGCTTTTCTCTCGCAGTTGCACAAGCAACTACTCCTCTTTCGCAATTTGTTAATCCTTTTTCTACGGGTGAAAATTTACCAGACAGATAAATCAGGGGCTCCATAGAATCCTGTATGCCTACCGCTGACCAGGTGTAATCTCCTGACACTACCCACAGGTTTACGGATTGGCTGTCATTATAAGATTGTAATGTATGGGCCTGCAGTGTCTCTGTCAACAGGGATTTGAGCATATCAATTTCTTGATCATTCAACTGCACTCTATCCTTTCCATTACCTTTGGTGTATTCATACAGGAAACGTGCCTTCTCACTAAAAGCTGGTATCCACAGCCTACAGAAATTCAAAAGACCCAACACTGCACGTACTTCTGTGATTGTGGTAGGGGGCATCGGCAAGTTCTTAAGGGCTTTCATTAGATCATCACTGATGGAACGCACTCCATTGCCCAAACATATCCCCAAGAAGGATACGGTTGTCTGAGCTAACTTAAATTTAGATTTATTGACTTTGTACCCTAAGCAATGCAAATGAGACAGTAACATTTGAGACCACCGGATACAGACATCCTCATCTGTGGCTGTTAGTAATAAATCATCAACATACTGGCATTAACTCACGCCAGGTGGCAGGGTTGCCTCAAATGTTTCAAGGTCTTGTCCCAGTTGCATACTGAAAACAGTAGGACTGTCACGGAACCCTTGTGGGAGTCGTGTCCACTGATACTTATGAGGTCCGAATCGAAAGGCAGTAAGGGGCCTAGATGTTTCAGCCAATGGCACACAGTAAAAAGCGTTGGACAGATCTATACAAGTTTTATACAGGTGAATGGGCGATGCATGTAATAAAGTAACTGGGTTTGGGACATTAGGAAACATAGGGACTGTTAATTCATTCAGCAGCCTTAAATCCTGGACTAACCTCCAGCGTCCATTCTTTTTCAGGACTGGGTACAATGGGGTATTGAATGAAGAAGTGCTTTCTTCAAGGATATTGGCGCTTACTAAATGTGCTATCTCTTCCTGGATAGACTCCAGTGCATCTGAGGGTAGTGGATATTGATCTTGTTTTGGACCTACAGTTGAATCCTTCAAATGTATGTGATGCGGCTTAGCTGTCTTGGCTAAACCAAAAGCATTAACATCTGCCTCTGTCCAGAGGCTCTTGGGGAGACTTCGTATCATTTGATCTCGTTTATGTGCAGAGGCACTAGCAAGTGCCAATAAAAGTGAGGGCTGTGGTTCACACGACAGTGTTACTTTAAAATCAGCAAGCAGGTCCCTACCTAACAAGTTGATAGGGCAATCTGGCGCATAAATGAACCTATGAGTAAGTTCTATGTCCTTCCATTTAACAGTACAAGGTGTGGTGTAATGCATGTTGTTTGATGTCCCTGTGAGCCCTATAATTGCTTCAGTGTCTGGGGTGAGGGTCATACCTGGCAATAAATGCCTCACCACAGATACTGCGGCGCCTGTATCAATTAAAAAATTGACGTTATAGGTCCCATTCACTAGTAGCGAGGTATGTGTTTCCTGTTTGTGTATAGGGACCTGAATATTAGCCATCAGTGCCTGGCGTCATTGTGATGGAGGGGCGTATTGGCTCCGACTGCCACTGCTCCTCCAGTGATTGGGGTCAAATTGTGGTGGTGGTGGTCTGTTGTCAGGTGGGGGTCTACTTGGTCCCCCCCTTGCAGCATATCTGCCTCTAATATTCCCTCTGGGGAATGAAGAGTGATTGTTAGGCCGATAGTGGCAATCCCTACTATAATGACCGTATTGTCCACATCGATAGCACTGTAGGTCTGGTAGACGGCGTTGTGGTGTTGGCCAGTCTGGAGTGTATCTGCCTTCCTCTCTTTCCCATATTTCTCTATCTCTTTCCCAATCCCAGGGTCCCGTGTTTTGACCTCGGGTTACTGGGCGTCCCCTGCCTCTACCTTGAAATTCTCTTTTCTGATATTGCCCATCATCGCAGGATTGATAAAAACAATCCTGACTATCTGCAGCCCTACTGTTCTGTTCGTCAGTTTTCTGTTCCTGAAGCTGTTTAAGCTGCAGGGCACAGACCTTAGTTTGTGCTTTCATCAGCTCTTCCTGTGGTTTCTCTCTAGCTTCCTCAAACTTCCGCACATGGTGTAAAACTTGATTGTGCATTTGAGTCCAGTACATATCAGTTATGCCTACCACGGAAGACAAAGCTAACCGCAATTTATCAGGCAGGGTCTGCAAAAACATATGGCAGAAAAAAGGAAGTGAATTAGGCTCATTGTAGGGAGCATTCATTTCTTGACTGAAAACTTCTTGAAAAGAGTGTAAATGATTATCAAATGATGTAGTTTTTGGGTTCCACCGAGCTGCAGACAAACGGGTGAAATCTCTCTGTTTGGGGTACAGGTGCCGAAGGGCCTCCCATACATCAGGTCTGTGGGGGTTAAAGGAATCCCCATCATAGCACTGAGTTTGCATTACTTGGGATCTCTTACATTGGGACCACACAGCATTCTGTTCCAAACCAGGTGTCTGAGCAAAAAGAGCTTTAACGTCTCCTAATGCTAGTTGCATCCCTATTGTGTGTTTCTCTAAAGCTTGTATCCAGCCTTCTGCACCTCGAGAGAGCAGGGGCAGCTTAGAAAGTATGGTATGCATATCTGTGAAAGTCCATGGGATATAAATTGGACGTGGGGCTCCATCAGAGCTAGTTTTGGTGACTATGGGCAGCGCACGTAACGCGTCTGTTACTGGGGTTGGTGGCAGGAAGATCTTTTTATCCTTACGTTCTCCCCATGGGGCCTGGGTTATCTGGGTTTTCTGTGATATGTCAGGAAATTTTCCCTCATATTTCTCCCAAACTGCTAAACCATCCCTCATGTATTGCCATTGACCAACTGACCAGCAAGGGTCTGGATTGTCCACTATGGCACTCCTAGCTGTATTCATATCCTCAGTTTCCAGAGACCCTTGGAGGGGGTAAACCCTCATCTGTGGGCTCAAAACAAGAGTCCAGCCATGTAACATGTCAAGCCAGATGATAACATATGTATCAGACTGTTCCATTTTTGTCACGTACTGCGCTGGGGTGAGAATAGTAGTGGCAGAGACCGGAAGAACTCTCGTGGTCTCATGTCTTTCGTCTTCAGGGGCGAGATGTCGCCTTCGCCGCCTCACCTTGTCAATTAACTCAGTGTTGAACAAGGGTGTGGAGTCGAACAAGGGTGAATCTATGTGCAGATTCAGTGGTGCATGTATGTGCGGGGGAGGTGGAGCAGGGATATTTACCTCTGACACTGGAGCTGTTGGATCAGGATTATCTGTCGTCAGTATCAAACGAGGGTACGGGGTAAGCACTGGAGGCTTACGTTCTGACTTGGGTTCAGACTTGGGTTCAGATTCAACTGCACTAGTTGCCTTGGCCACTTGTGTAGTCTGTGAGGAGTCATTAACAGGAACACAGTGTAGGGTACCTTCGACCTTAACAGTTCCAGACATAGGCATTTCCGGTACCGAGGGACTGTTTTGCAGTTTCACCTCAGCCGGTGCTGTAGGGATTAAATGGGAATAACCGATTGCGGTTACCACCTCCTCTGAAGGTGGTAAGGGTCCTGTACTCTGCACCAGACATTTGGTACCGGACATTTGGGAAGCAGCATCAGTAGTGCTGTAAGGGGGGGGGGGACATGCTTTTCTTACTAATTTCTCCCTCTTTCTCTAGGAAAGCTTTGGTCATGACAAACCAACTATGAATTTGGACATGGTCTGCCAATTTTTTTGCTTCTTTCCCAGGCTTACGATATTTATTTTCCAGATAGGTCATGAGCTGTACAAGTAATGGCGTGTCAAAGGAGCCTCCTGCTGGCCAAGCGAGGAAGGCATCCTCTTCTGCCCACCTTACCCACTTAGAATGGCACTTACGAATCAACTGCTCAGTAGGTTTATGCAGAGCAATAACTCTGTCCAAAGGATTTAACTCACTAGCCTCTCCTACCATCTTGGGATCTCTCAATATTGCAGACCAAACTACGACACAAGTATTAATAATAAATTTCGTGTAGCCACTCTCTTATGAGAAAGAGTGGTTCAACCTTACCTTAATTGTAGTTTTAACCGTATCGCGAATTCACGCTTCCGGTGTGCTGTACTTCTTCAAACGCGAAGGTATTCACAGCGGGACAGGGAGAGATAGCCTGCAGACAGACGAGTACTGAAGACCTATCTACTCCTTTCCGTTCCGTTCGACTGGTTACCTGTTCCTACTTAAATTACTTGGGCTCCAGTGCGTTACCGCCAAAACAACCGGGATAGGGCCAAAAGGCAGCGTCAAGTCTGCCAATTGTTTTTGAACTTATTAGTACACTAACGGAAAAACCTATGACTCACTCGTATAAGACAAGTTTTCACTTACCTCTCCAGTCAGCTCCACGTATGTTTCTCCGTAGAATGCTTGATCTGGGGGCTTCTTTTGTGTTGTGCGGTACGTAATTCCGCTTCGGGGTCCACCTGACACTCCGTCCCTGTACGTGTTCCCTCGGGGGTTCAAGGCAAAAGTCCCAGGTGGTTATGTCGTAATATTCAACTTGGACTTATTGATTGGTACTGTACAAGATCTGCCAGATAGCAGTGCGCGCTAAGGTCTAGGAGATATTGGTGGAGAGATAATAAAAGTTAATGAACAGTTTTTTTTCTTTTCTGTGAGAGTAAGACTTACTTCCTCAAAGTGGTTACTGAAGTGCTTCAGGTCTCAAAAATCTCAAAGTAGATTCAGGATGCTTCAGGGCGGTTTTCCACTCCCGATCAATGGCACCCTCACTTCCTTCGATGCTGGCAATGAGGTATCCCTGAAGGTGTGCTAGCCCGCGATACCCGCATCAGGCATTAGGCTTTCCTCCGTCTTCTTTCCGGCTCGAAGGACCATATGTTTTCTGCGGGTATTCAGGAAGCACCTTCAGACAGCTTTTTGATCTAAAAGGCAAATTTATTGATAGCAATACAAAGACAATATATAAGAAGAAACAAGGAAAAGAGGAAGTCGTTGTTTCCTGGAGACGCAGGTCAGTGGCAACTGGGCATCAAGCTTGCTTCTCAGCTCTGGACTGCCCGGGTTGAGACTTTTAAACTTTTTTCATTGTCCAATAGAAATACATTGATGCACATCCTGGGTGTATTAATTTCAGTCAATATCCAATTATGAACGTAGCTTTATTGTCCAATCAGGTACCGTCTCTGGGGTGTTGCCATCTTCCGGTATTGAGCTTTGCCAAAGCACATGGTTGTGGAATATGTTGCCAGCAGAATCAGGAAATACACATTCAGGCTTAAGGCCTATATACACTACTTACTTCCACTCTGCCAACTCATCTCAGGCCTCTGCATGTATGCCGACGACATCCAACTACTCATACCAATAACTACCAACATCGAAGATACAATGCTACTCGCTGCCTCCTACCTCGAATTAATAAGAAACATGCTAAACCACCTGAAGCTATGTCTAAACATAAGCAAAACCTAGTGCTTATTGATAGAGAGTAAAAACTCAGGAATAAACAAAAACCTCTCCATTCAACTCGACAACATATGCATCCAACTAAAGGACAACGTGAAAGACCTCGGAATATGGATAGATACCGAGCTCAACTACAAAAAGCACATCTCAATGAAAATCAAAGATGGTTTCCACAAACTTCAAATCCTTAAAAAACTAAAGCCACTACTATACCACCAAAATTTCAGAACCATCCTACAATCACTTATATTCATGGGCCTCGACTACTGTAATTCACTTCTGACAGATCAACCTAAAAAGTCATTAAGACCACTACAATTACTGCAGAACGCCGCAGCCAGAATCCTCACTGGCAAAAGAAAATCTGACCACATCACCCCGGTACTAAATAGTCTACACTGGTTCAGCCTTGTCCTCAACACGTCCAAGACTGAACTGCTGGTCATCTCCCCCAATGATAATAACCTACTAGCCAACATCTCAATTACACCTCTAGTAAATCAAGTAAGAGACCTTGGAGCCATCCTAGACTCCAGAATGAACCTTAAAAAATTCATCAACAACACCACCAAAGAAGGCTTTTATAAACTACAGGTCCTAAAACAGTTAAGACCCCTCTTACATTTCCATGACCTACCGCTCAGTCCTTCAGGCCATACTATTCTCGAAGATTGATTATTGTAATGCGCTTCTGCTTGGTCTTCTGGCCTCATCTACCAAACCTCTTCAGATGCTGCAGAACTCTGCAGCCAGGATCCTCACAAACTCTCGCCGCATGGACCACATCACACCGATTCTTAAAATACTTCACTGGCTACCCATCCACTACAGAATCCTCTTCAAGACACTGACCATCATACATAAAACCATATTTCAGCAATCATCTCTCCAACTCATCATACCCCTCAAACTTCACTCCTCAGCAAGACCAACCAGATCTGCATACAGAGACTCCCTACAGACGCCTCCTAACAAATCAGTTATACACAACACAATTGAAAAACGAGCGCTATCAACTGCTGGTCCACATCACTGGAACAATCTCCCGTCAGATCTCCGCCAGGAACATTGTCATTTGACATTTAGAAAAAAATTAAAAACTTGGCTGTTCACCCAAGCATTTCCTTGAAGAAACTATCTGGTAACCCACACGGTCCAACACCCCTCAGTAACGTCTGGTGTTTTTCGCCTCACAAAGGAACTGTTTTCCGGCTAACTACGCCCTCTTGTAACTCGCCTAATCGACTTCACTGTATATATTGTATATAATTTTACCATGTACGCAACTGCTCTCTGCTTACAAGCGCTGCTCACCAGTTAGAAATTGTTAATCTATCCCTTATTTTTCTTCAAAAAAGCCTTGTTATACATTCCCTGTTGTAATGTAACTTTCGCTTTCAGTGTTAACTGGTTTACCACCCTAGTTTATTGTAAACCGGTACGATAAGACCTCGTCTTGAGCATCGGTATATTAAAAGAATTTAAATAAATAAATACATAAATACACTGGCTACCTATAGAAAAAAGAATCGTATTCAAAACCCTAACCATCTTACACAACACAATACACAATGTTGAAAGCACCTCCCTAAACAACATCATACAGAAACACAGACCACAATGCACCACAAGAACCACCTGCAAACTACAATTAGACATTCCATCAATATCACACGCCAAATTATCCAACGTAAGAAACAGAGCCATCTCCTTTGCAGGACCTAAACTATGGAACTCACTACCAGAGCACCTAAGTTCACAAACCAACCCCAAAACATTTAAAAAAGAACTCAAAACATGGCTCTTCAGACAAACCTTCAAAGACGGAATTGGCTAATCACACACAACGAACAACGTAACCAACCACTGACTATTAAATAACCAACCACTGTCTGTTAAATATTAACACTGGCGAGTCTACTATAGATAACGGTTAACCCGCTATTATTATTCAAAATTGTTGATATTCAATATTTAATCGCAGGCTTAATTGGCGTTGATATTCGAAGTTGGCTATAAACAACCCACCACCGGTATCACAATCCAACTATAGCTTTTACCTTCCCCATTACACTGTTCGAGAAGCAGTTACCTAAATTGGAATATTACATACCATGTTTCACGATGTTATATAAGTTGATCCATTTCTTGTTATTCCTTTTTGTAACATATTGTTTATGTCAGTTGCTTCCCAAATTGTAATATGTTGTTTTATCTATAAACTGGAGTGAAGGTATCTAGCTAAACTTCGGTATAAAAAAAGCTTATAAATAAATAATAAAATTAATATACTAATCTCGCACCAGAAAATCCATACAGGAGAGAGACAATTGTCTTGTACTGAATGTGGAAAATGTACATTAGGGAGTCTGACCTCTCACTACACCAGAAAGTCCACACTGGAGTCCTGAGTGGAGGAAAACCTTCCTTTCTAAGTTTACATTAATCTCGCACAGGAAAGTTTAAACAGAAGAGAGACCATTTTCATATAATGAGTGTAATAAAACACTTTCACAGAAGACACATGAAAATCCACAGAGGAGAGACACAAGATCATCCCCAATAAACCCTGGCATACAAATGAGGTTCAATCTGATCAAGCTCTGCACAACACAAACTCATATGGAGACCCTGTCCCGAGAGAGATCATTCTCATGCAATAAATGCAGAAGATGCTTTATTAGGAACGCTCGCATCTCACCGCGCCAGAAAATGCACACAGGTGACACGTGATGACATTTAACAAACGATGCAATCAAAGACCAAGAAAATGTGCCAGAACGATACAGGAAATTGTTTGAATTATACTGAGTGCCACGGGTCTGATGCATCGAGACGCTCCCTGTGCATAGAACTCCCCATGGTCTGCAGCAGGAAATTCCCTTTCACACAATGCGAGTGCTAAGAGGGCATTAGCAGCGACTTGGAGAGACTAAGATCAGACTCAGCCAGGGCCACTTTCACCCAGCAGTCTCCTCCATCTCTCCTGCCCCATTAATCTGATGCTGCTGCAGCTTTACTCCTTGTTGGCTGATGGGAGGGCAGTCGCATGCTGCCTCCTCCCTCTGGCCATGCTGACCAATGCACGCACATCTCTACCTTCTTCCAGCCCTCGCAGGACCATGCAAGAGCAGCATGAGGCTACTTCCACCTTCTGACACTTGCAGGCTGGTGCCAGTGTGGGGTTAAGGGCTTTGTGCTATGGGCAGAGCTGGTACAAGAGTATTAAATACCCTAAGTGAACCTTCAGCCTTGTATCCCTTTCTCTCAAAATAGCTTCAGGTTCGTAAACCCTCCCCTGAGATAATTACATTCATCATTCATTTTGAAACCCAGCACCACCATCTCAGTACAATCCTGTAACACAGGATTGTACTGAGATGGTGGTAACTGAAAACCTGGCTTTTCCAGCCAGCCTACCCCATGTCACCTCCCCCTACATAAAAATTCCTCTGTGAATCATCCACCGATTTCTGACTAAGAATGCTTTATGACCGCTGATTCTTGTACATTGTTATTTATGTTATAGTTGTTGTATTTATTTATTGATTTTGTTTTGCCTTTCAGTATTATCCACTCTTCCTGTTAATTGTATTCTTCGGTTACTTGTAAGGGCTCCGCCCAAAAGTTGTTTTTTTTGTGAACCGATACGATGTGTGAACGGCTATCGGTATAGAAGAGACTTTAAATAAATAAATAAATAAATAAATAAATAAATAACAATGGGTACTTTTAAATATGAAACTTTGCTTTATAAATATAAACATAATACAAATATGTGTCAGAAATCCTGTCAGCATCTGATGAAGGGCTCAGCTGAGATTTATTTTTTTTGGACGGGGGTTAGACAAAGGTTGCCAACTTTTCCACAGACCAGGATTACACACTTGTGTACTGGGTGCCTCCCCTTATTTGCATGCATTTACATATATTTACCCCTCAGCCCCTGAATCTGCCTCCTCTTTCACTCTTCTGTCTGTTCCTTGTGCCACCACTGTCTCTTCCCTCTCCTCTGCTCTGTTTATCTCTCTCCCTTATCTGTCCTCTCTGACCTTCTCTCTCCCTCTTCTGTCCCCTCTGTCTCTTATCCTCCTCCAGGCCCTGTTCCCTCCTGTGTTTCTCTCCCTCCTACATCCCATGTGCCCTCACTCTCCCTCTCCCCTCCATTCCCTGTCACTGCTCTGTTTCCCCCCTGTTATGGGATTATTTTGCTTGAATCTCACTCTTGATGAACTCAGAGCTACAAACAGAGAGAATGAACAGAGGCTGTAGAGAACCAGTTCTGGGCCAGGCCAATTCAGAACCGCTTAACGTAACTTACAAATATGCAGGGATGCAGAGGACTGTGCCTCACATCTAATACCCCCGCACGATTGCTTTCTGCTGGAAGAAAGATAAGGTGACCTCTGACACAATCCACTTTCAAGGTGTCTTTTAATATGTGGCTGTCCAGTAACGCAGCAAAGCAATAGATAAAAGGACTGACCCAAGCAAGCAGGAGAAGACCGATGGACTGAGGAGCTGCCAGCCTGCACTTCTCTGCACTGGACTGTTTACCTAAGAGATATGTCAGGCCATATTATTATTATTCCTATTATCTAATGTATATTCTGATTGATTACCTTCTTTGATTATTGCAGTCAGCCCTTTAGTGTTATTTGTACTAATCCCCTTTGTCTAATTATTCCTATTAGCTAATAATAAACCCTACCTGGCACTCAGGTGTTCTAACTCAATGTGTGTGTGTGAGAGAGAGAGGAGTATTAAGGTAAGCCTTGTCAGTTACTGGTGCAAGCCCTGTCAGTCACTAATATAAGGCGAGTGATCCTAGTCTCAGTCTGAATCTGGAACACCCTTCCCTCTCATTCCCACCCCCACTGCCTCTAGCTGCTGCCAGTTATCTTCATTAAAAAATTGGAAGAAGGATCCTTCAGAAGAAAATAGGACGACGCAGGCCTTTTTTCTCTATTCTTTTTAGTTTTCTCCGGTCCCGGAGAAGACTGTGTGGAGGGCGCTCTGAAACGCGCTATTCGGTCCGCGTGTTGTCTTCTGGCCCTGGGAGACATCCGACCGCAGTCCCTGCAAGAGGACTGGTCATGATCTGGGCCTAAACAAATATATAATTTTGCCACATTGGCAGTAATTAAACCCGGAGGGTTTAGGTGCCATACTGCACGAAAACATTTTCTTGAAAAAAAAAAGGCGAAATATCGCAAAAAATCCAACGAGGAGAGAGAGAGAGGGAACCCCGCATGCTATTAGCTCGCAGAAAAAAAGAGACTGAGGAGAGAAACGGATTTGCGTGGGAAGTTGACCGCGCAGACGCACAGAGTTGAAAACTCTGACACTATCTGAGGGAAGCTCTGCCTACTCCGGTCGTGTCGACGCTCCCAGACAGCATGGCTAATTCATCCTGCTATCGACGGGAAACCATATAAAGCTGGATTGTCTGTTAAATCCAGTGGGAGCACTGAGAGGAGAGGATCATCTTGCTGGGGGTTGGAAAGAATAAGTAAGTACTACTTGGGGACATTTTTTAAACATTAAAGTATTAGGGAGAATTAAATTATTGAGGTATATTATTTAGGGTGCTTGTGTGTTTTATTTTAAATAGGTAGTCAGAAATTCAGGCAACAAACAGAGGTTTGTGTGTTTTATTTTAAATAGATAGAAAGTCAGGCAATATTGACTGGGTGAGTAAAACATCAGGGCATGCTAGAGAGATAAAGTTTCTAGATAGAATAAAAGACAGTTTTATGGAGCAATTAGCTCAGGAACCGACTAGGGAGGGAGCAATTTTAGATCTAATTCTCAGTGGAGCACAGGATTTGGTGAGAGAGGTAATGGTGGTGGGGGCCGCTTGGCAATAGTGATCATAATATGATCAAATTTAAATTGAGTGGAAGGGGAAGAGTAGGTACATCCACTGCTCTAGCGCTAAACTTTCAAAAGGGAAACTGAAAAATGAGAAAATAGGTAGAAAAAAAATGAAAGGTGCAGCTACAAAGCTAAAAAATGTGCAACAGGCATAGACATTGTTAAAAAATACCATCCTAGAAACACAGACCAGATGTATTCCATGCATTAAGAGAAGTGGAAGGAAGGCAAAACGATTACTAGCATGATTAAAAGGTGAGGTGAAAGAGGCTATTTTTTATTAAAGATCTTCATTAAAAAATTGGAAGAAGGATCCTTCAGAAGAAAATAGGATAAAGCATAAGCATTTGCAAATAAGCCTCCAATGAAGTTGGTTGGACCATAGATGATCAAGAGGTTAAAGGGGCACTTAGAGAAGATTAAACTATTTTTTTGCTTCAGGGTTTACTGAAGAGGATGTTGGAGAGAGACCCATTCCGGAGAAGGTTTTCATGGGTGATGATTCTGATCAACTGAACCAAATCACGGTGAACCTGGAAGGATGTGGTAGGCCTGATTTACAAACTGATGGGACACAGCCGACATGGATTTACCAAGGGAAGTCTTGCCTCACAAATTTCCTACATTTTTTTGAAGGGGTGAATAAACATGTGGACAAAGATGAACCGGTAGATGTGGTATATTTGGATTTCCAGAAGGTGTTTGACAAAGTCCCGCATGCGAGGATTCTAAGAAAACTAAAAGGTCATGGGATAGGAGATGATGTCCTTTTTTGGATTGCAAGTTGGTTAAAAGACAAGAAACAGAGTAGGATTAAATGGTCAATTTTCACAGAGGAAAAACGTAAACAGTGGAGTGCCTCAGGGATCTGTACTTGGACCGGTGCTTTTTAATATATTTATAAATGATCTCAAAAGGTGTACGACGAGTGAGGTAATCAAATTTGCGGATGACACAATATTATGTAGAGTAGTTAAATCTCAAGTGGTTTCCCCTCAGTTACATTGTAAACCGGTACGATAAGACCTAGTCTTGAGCATCGGTATAGTAAAAGAAATTAAATAAATAAATAAATAAGTGGATTGTGATGAATTGCAGGAGGACCTTGTGAGACTGGAAGATTGGGCTTCCACATGGCAGATGAAATGTAACATGGACAAGTGCAAGGTGATGCATATAGGGAAAAATAACCCAAGCTGTATTTGCACAATGTTAGTTTCTATCTTAGGAGTTACCACCCAGGAAAGAGATCTAGGCATCATAGTGGATAATACATTGAAATAGTCAGCCCAGTGTGCTGCGGCAGTCAAAAAAGCAAACAGAATGTTAGGAATTATTAGGAAAGGAATGGAAAATAAAACAGAGGATGCCATAATGCCTCTATCACTCCATGGTGAGACTGCATGTGGGAATACTGTGTGCAATTCTGGTCACTGCATCTCAAAAAGGATATAGCTGCACTGGAGAAAGTGCAGAGAAGGGCGACCAAAATGATAAGGGGCATGAAATGGCTGCCCTATGAGGAAAGGCTAAAGAGGTTAGGGCTGTTCAATTTGGAGAAGAGACAACTGAGGGGGAATATGATAGAAGTCTACAAAATCATGAAAGGACTTGAACAAGTTAGTGTAAATCGGTTATTTCCTCTCTCAGACAATAGAAGGACCAGGGGGCACTCCATGAAGTCAGCAATTAGCTCATTTAAAACAAATCAAAGAAAAACAATTCTTTTCACTCCCCACATCGTTAAACTCTGGAATTCATTGCCAGATGTTGTGGTTTCAGCAGTTAGTGTAACTGGGTTTAAAAAAAATGTTTGGATTAAAAGGGGGAATTACAAAAATTTACAATTACCTCAACAATGACAAAAGTGAATCAACATCATTTATTAGGTCATGGGAGAAAGATTTAGGGAAAAATCTAGATTCGACCAGTTGGGATATGATTTTTCTCAATACCAAACGAAGTTCGATAGCCGCCTCTTTAACAGAAAATAGCTATAAAGTACTCTTTCGCTGGTATTACACACCGCTTAAATTATGGAAGGAAAAACTAAGGGATACCGACACTTGCTGGCGAGGATGCAGAAACAGAGGCACTTTTGTCCATATGTGGTGGGAATGCCCAATAATAGTGCAATTTTGTGGGAAGGTATCCAACTTCTTACGGCAAATATTTCAGAGTACAATCAATTTACTCCCTGAGCAGGCGCTGTTGAACGTACCTTTGACCAGTTCTAAATATGAGTGGCTTTTGATGCATCTTCATAGCCTCTCAATGTGTTATAGCAGCGGATTGGAAGGCATCTGGCTCCATCACAATTCATATGCTCGTTTCAAAAGTAGATAGAATGTGTGAGCTATATAAGTTGACAGCAAGAAAATACCATAATCAACCCAGATTTTTCGCAATATGGAAGACATACCAGACATGGAGATGGCCACAAATATTTTATGCTCCTAGATGTGATGTTATATTATATTATGATTTTAATGCTTTCGAACCCTGGATTGGCCACTGTTGGAAACAGGATACTGGGCTTGATGGACCCTTGGTCTGACACAGTATGGCATTTCTTATATTCTTATAATAAGTGGACTCTGACCATCAATCCATAGACTTATTGGAGGAAACGGAACTGGACCTGAACGAGAACATCATAGTTTGATCATGAAATAAACCTGAGACTTTAACTATACGTATATCCCTGAAAACTGCATACTATATAACTATAATGATACCATTTGTACTTCATACTGTTTAATTGAAAAGAGTTTTGTTAAAAAAATGGTTAATAAAATATATTTAAAAAAAATGTTTGGATAAGTTCCTAGAGGTTAAATCCACAAACTGCTATTACAGTAATTAATAAGCAATAGTATCTTGTGATCTATCTAATGTTTGGGAACTTGCCAGGTACTTGTGACTTGGATTGGCCACTCTGGAAACAGGATATTGGGCTTGATGGACCTTTGGTCTGACCCAGAAGGGCATTTCTTATGTAAAACCCTGCAGCTGGCAGACCTATGGTCGAAGTCAGAAAAAGAATGAAGAAATTGGAGAAATTCCTTATCTGATAATTTTGTTTTTCTTAGTGTAGACAGATGGACTCAGGACCAATGTTATGCTCCCCTGTCAGCAGAGGGAGATGGAGTCAGATTTCAAAGCTGACCTCACCCTACACATACCCCAGCAGTGAGCTCAGCCTGCCAGTATTCTCTTCAAAAGCCACTGCGGACATACTAGTGAAAAAACTTGGTTAAAATATGATTAAAAATATGATTAAAAATAAGATTAATAGCCAGCAGCACCGAGCTGAGCTCCGGGTACCGTCTGTCCCTTTGTGTACAATTCCACACCGCACGTGATTGAATTTTCTTCTACCTTGGTGCCAAAATTGTTATGCTAGTGGACCCTAAACCCGGAGTGAGAGGACACTCACCTGAGGAGACTGGGTGACCTTCGCCTCCGGAAGGTGGAAATCCCGGAACAGCCAACCCCTCAGTACCCTTCACTAGGCCACAGCGTGATCTGAGTACAGGCCAAAGATAACTAGACAGGCAGTCCAGATTCCAGGCAGGGGTCAGAACGGATGGTAGCCAAGGCAGCGTGAAGTCCAATCCGGGGTCCAGGCAGGCAGCAGGCAAAGGCAAAGTCAGAGTCCAATCCGGGGTCCAGGCAGGCAGCAGGCAAAAGGCAAAACAGAGTCCAATCCGGGGTCCAAGGCAGGCAGCAGGCAAAAGGCAAAACAGAGTCCAATCCGGGGTCCAAGGCAGGCAGCAGGCAAAGCAAGGCACAGTCCAATCCGGGGTCCAAGGCAGGCGGCAGGCAAGGCAAGTCAGAACAAACAGGAGTCAAGAGATCCGAGACAGCACAACACAGCAACCAAGGGACCTGTTTGTGAAGGCAACCAGTCCTTCACTGAGCAGCGTTTAAATCTCCCTCTTTAGCTGACGTCATCTTCCTGGGCCGGCCCCTACTCTGCGTCCCGGCCCCTTTAAGGGGTGGAGCCGGCCGCGATCCTGCAGACGCTGCTTCTCGGGGGGAAGCCATTGCTGCGCTGCGGCCCGTGCGCCGCGGACCGCTGGAAGGGAGACCCGGTACAAGCCCGCCGGAGGAGGTGGGGGGACCCGATCGCGTGCGATCACAATCGGGTCTCACAACAAAAATATACAGTAACTGATTGGCTTAATTTGGGCTGGATGCGGCAAACCCCTGACTGGATGGTGCTTCGAAAGGCTAAATGAGAGAAAGAGAGGGCGAAACCAGCCTCGCCCAAAATGGCCGACTGCATGGGAGTTGGAACCGCAGAAGGATGTGACTCAGCTCTAATTGTTAAACTTACTGATGTAGTGTCCTCGGCGTTGGATGAAAGATTGTCACATATATCTTCTCAAATTGAGGAGCTTAAATCGTCTTTATCTGACATTACTCCACGTCTTGATCATGTTGAGAGGCAAGTGTCGACAGTGGAAGACGATGTTTTGCAACTGGAGAGGCGTGTGCAGTCATTAGAGAAAGAAATGCAGGAGAAAAGGCTCAAGATCGACAACTTGGAAAACAGAGCCCGCAGGTCTAACATCAGATTTGTGGGGATCGTTGAGGATGAAAATTCGGTTAATGTGAGTACCTTTTTGGAGGACTGGCTCTTGGAGGAACTGGACCTACAAGAGCTGAGAGGAAAAATAATCTTTGAAAGAGCTCATCATTTAGGACCGAAGCAACAGGAATGGTCCTGACCAAGGGCAGTTAGTAAGTAGCACATTCAAAACATATAGGAGAAAATTCTTTTTCACTTAATGCACAATTGAGCTGTGGAATTCATTGGCAGAGGATGTGGTTAAGAAAAGTAGCATAGCTAGGATTAAAAAAGGATTAGACAAGATCCTGGAGAAGAAGTCCAGAAATTGTTATTAACCAAGTATACTTAGGGGGTAATTTTCAAAAGGAGTTACATGCGTAAATGTAGCTACTATTGTAGCAATTTTCAAAAGCCATTTACTCAAGTAAAGTGCACTTATGTGAGTAAATCCTATAGACAAGTCAATGGCATATATTGTAGCAATTTTCAAAAACCCACTTACTCAAGTAAAGTGAATTTACTCCAGTAAACCTGGTTTTTACTCGAGTAAATGCTTTTTAAAATCAGGCCCTTAGAGAATAGCCACTGCTTCTCACTGTGTGATAGCAGCATGGGAACTATTTACTGTTTGGGATCTTGCCAGGTACCTGTGAGCTGGATTGACCACTAATGGAAGCAGGATACTGGGCTTGATGCACCCTCAGACTCACCCAGTATGGCAATTTTTATATTCTTATGTTGCATATTGTCCCTATTCAGGTTTCATTTGTGGTCTGGTGGCAGGATAGCATATATTTTGCTGCTACAGTTGCTATTTTTTCTTTATACAATGAGATTACAGAGAGTTTCTCCTGCTCATTGTATAAAGTATAAATCTGAGCTCCCAGTCTTCCCTCCTGGGCCCGTGCTCCTGGAGAACTATTCTCAGTGCTAGAGGATACCACATCATCTTGAGGGCAGGTCCTAGCTACAGGATTGCTTCCTTCCTCATCAGCTGATGCTCTCCTTCCAGGTATAATGTATGAATCTGAGCTCCCAGTCTTCCCTCCTGGGCCCCTGCTCCTGGAGAACTATTCTCAGTGCTAGAGGATACTACATCATCTTGAGGGCAGGTCCTAGCTCCAGGATTGCTTCCTTCCTCATCAAGCTGATGCTCTCCTTCCAGGTATAATGTATGAATCTGAGCTCCCAGTCTTCCCTCCTGGGTCCCTGCTCCTGGAGAACTATTCTCAGTGCTAGAGGATACTACATCATCTTGAGGGCAGGTCCTAGCTCCAGGATTGCTTCCTTCCTCATCAAGCTGATGCTCTCCTTCCAGGTATAATGTATGAATCTGAGCTCCCAGTCTTCCCTCCTGGGCCCGTGCTCCTGGAGAACTATTCTCAGTGCTAGAGGATACCACATCATCCTGAGGGCAGGTCCTAGCTCCAGGATTGCTTCCTTCCTCATCAGCTGATGCTCTCCTTCCAGGTATAATGTATGAATCTGAGCTCCCAGTCTTCCCTCCTGGGCCCGTGCTCCTGGAGAACTATTCTCAGTGCTAGAGGATACCACATCATCCTGAGGGCAGGTCCTAGCTCCAGGATTGCTTCCTTCCTCATCAGCTGATGCTCTCCTTCCAGGTATAATGTATGAATCTGAGCTCCCAGTCTTCCCTCCTGGGCCCGTGCTCCTGGAGAACTATTCTCAGTGCTAGAGGATACCACATCATCTTGAGGGCAGGTCCTAGCTACAGGATTGCTTCCTTCCTCATCAAGCTGATGCTCTCCTTCCAGGTATAATGTATGAATCTGAGCTCCCAGTCTTCCCTCCTGGGCCCGTGCTCCTGGAGAACTATTCTCAGTGCTAGAGGATACTACATCATCCTGAGGGCAGGTCCTAGCTCCAGGATTGCTTCCTTCCTCATCAAGCTGATGCTCTCCTTCCAGGTATAATGTATGAATCTGAGCTCCCAGTCTTCCCTCCTGGGCCCGTGCTCCTGGAGAACTATTCTCAGTGCTAGAGGATACCTACATCATCTTGAGGGCAGGTCCTAGCTCCAGGATTGCTTCCTTCCTCATCAAGCTGATGCTCTCCTTCCAGGTATAATGTATGAATCTGAGCTCCCAGTCTTCCCTCCTGGGCCCGTGCTCCTGGAGAACTATTCTCAGTGCTAGAGGATACCTACATCATCCTGAGGGCAGGTCCTAGCTACAGGATTGCTTCCTTCCTCATCAAGCTGATGCTCTCCTTCCAGGTATAATGTATGAATCTGAGCTCCCAGTCTTCCCTCCTGGGCCCGTGCTCCTGGAGAACTATTCTCAGTGCTAGAGGATACTACATCATCTTGAGGGCAGGTCCTAGCTACAGGATTGCTTCCTTCCTCATCAAGCTGATGCTCTCCTTCCAGGTATAATGTATGAATCTGAGCTCCCAGTCTTCCCTCCTGGGCCCGTGCTCCTGGAGAACTATTCTCAGTGCTAGAGGATACTACATCATCCTGAGGGCAGGTCCTAGCTCCAGGATTGCTTCCTTCCTCATCAAGCTGATGCTCTCCTTCCAGGTATAATGTATGAATCTGAGCTCCCAGTCTTCCCTCCTGGGCCCGTGCTCCTGGAGAACTATTCTCAGTGCTAGAGGATACCACATCATCCTGAGGGCAGGTCCTAGCTCCAGGATTGCTTCCTTCCTCATCAGCTGATGCTCTCCTTCCAGGTATAATGTATGAATCTGAGCTCCCAGTCTTCCCTCCTGGGTCCCTGCTCCTGGAGAACTATTCTCAGTGCTAGAGGATACCACATCATCCTTGAGGGCAGGTCCTAGCTCCAGGATTGCTTCCTTCCTCATCAGCTGATGCTCTCCTTCCAGGTATAATGTATGAATCTGAGCTCCCAGTCTGCCAGTCCCAATATTCCTGAGAGCGCAGTCCCAGCTGATCCTGAATCCTGCAGCCTTGTGAGCAGCCTCAGCTCCTGCTGTCAGTGCTGGGCGGGGACGGCAGAGGGCAGCAGTCAGAGGGGGCTCTCTCACATCCTCTCTCTCACTTACCCTCTCCCTGATCCTTCTCAGTCTCCCTCCCTCCTGCGCCTCCTCACCCTGCTCTCTCCCCACAATCCCTCCCTTTTCCCTCCTTCCTTCTCCCACCTCCCTGCTCTCCCCTCCTCCTTTCTTTTCCCCTCCCCCTGCCCCCCCAGTCTCTCTGAGAGGCTGCAGAGTTACCCATTTTGGTTTTTATAAAGGGAACAGGACTTGGCTTTATTAATCAGCCAATTGCAACAACCCACGCCCTAGGACTACATTTCCCACAATTCCCAAAAACTGAGCCAGAGGAAAGACAGTGCAGGACTACATTTCCCAGCGTCCATCCCAACTAGATGGGCCATGGGGTCTTTTCCTACGTTCAAGTTTCGGTTTCTAAGAGCAGGTTTGCTTACCGTAAACGGTGTTTCCGTAGATAGCAGGATGAATTAGCCATGCTGTCATGGGACTGTCCGTCAGGCCCGGGAGGCGGAGCTTCCTAAGCGATGTCAGAGCTTTGCTCTGAGGCTGCGCGTGGGTTCCCGCGCCGGATTAACAGTTCTCCTCAGTCTGTGATATAGCAAGCGTGATCGTGTAGACCGGTCGATAGCCAGGGAGGTGGGTGGGTCAGCATGGCTAATTCATCCTGCTATCTACGGAAACACCGTTTACGGTAAGCAAACCTGCTCTTTCCCGTCGATAGCAGGCTGAATTAGCCCTGCTGTCATGGGAGTCCACAGCTGCCTGCCACGCTGAATTTGTGATTTTGTCTGGTAGCGTGGCGTGATTAAGTGGCTGTCGACCCTGGTTTTAGTGAAAGTGATGACTGTAGGACCGATTGACCCACTTGTGCATCATGCGTGGCTTGTTGATGAAGACAGTAATGGGCTGCAAAGGTATGTAGTGATGCCCATGTTGCTGCTTTACATATGTCCAGAAGAGGGACCTGTGTGAGATATGCCAGAGAAGTTGCCACCTGTCGTGTTTGGTGAGCTTTTGGTCGAGCGTGCAAAGTGATGTTCTGTTTGGAATGACAAAATTGGATACATTGAGCTATCCAACTGGCTATGGTTCGTTTCGCAACAGGTTTTTCTGGTGTGGTTGGGTTATAGGAAAGAAAAAGTTGCGAGGGACGAGATGGCGATTGGGTTCTTAAGGTGTAGATTGCCAAAGTCCTTTTGCAGTCTAAAGTGTGTAGAAGTTTTTCGTGTTCAGAAGCATGAGGTTCTGGATAGAACGTTGGTAGGTCTATAGACTGATTAAGATGAAATGGAGTTACTACCTTTGGTAGAAAAGATGGATGAGGTCGAAGTGTCACCTTTTGTGGGTGAAATTGAAGATATGGCGAATAATGTACCAGGGCTTGTAATTCACTCACCCTCCGTGCTGAGGTAATGGCCACTAGAAACACCGTTTTCCATGTCAGGTATTTCGGGTGAGCGGTATGTATGGGTTCAAAGGGTGGCTTCATCAGTTGATTGAGAACCATGTTTAAGTCCCATTGAATTGGAGGTTTGACGACTGGTGGTCGCAAGTGATTGAGCCCTTTCAAGAATTTGGATATCATTGGATGTAGAGAAATTGATTGACCTTTATAAGGTCTATGTCTGGCCGCTATAGCGCTGAGATGAACGCGTACTGACGCGGTTGCAAGTCCTGCTACGTACAACGTGTGAAGGTAATCCAGTAGTCTGGATGGGGAACAAGATAGGGGGTCTAAACGTTCCGTTGTACACCAGATTGCATAACGTTTCCATTTAAATTGGTAATTACGTCTTGTAGATGGTTTCCTGGCTGCCAGGATTACTTCCTGTACAGATAAGGAGACACCTTGTTCGGTAAGGAGGATCCGTTCAGTCTCCATGCCGTGAGATGAAGAGAGGAGTGGAGAGGGTGTAGCAGGGCACCTTGTTCCTGAGAAAGTAGGTCCACCCGATGTGGTAGACGGAGTGGTTGTTCGATGGACAGTTGGAGTAGATGCGTGTACCAATGCTGACGTGGCCAGGCCGGTGCAATGAGAATCATTTGTGTCGCATCTAACATGCACTTTTGTAGCGTACGTGTGATCAAGGGTATTGGGGGAAACGCGTACATCAGCGGTTCCGTCCAAGGAAGGAGAAATGCATCTTGTGTCTGTCGTAGCTGACTGGGCCATACTGAACAGAACCTGTCCACTTTGCGATTGTGTTCGGTTGCAAAGAGGTCGATGGACGGGTATCCCCACGTTGCAAAGATCGAGTCTGCTACGTCTTGATTCACTGACCATTCGTGAGGATGAAACACCCGACTCAGCTTGTCTGCTCGAGTGTTCGCTATGCCCGGAATGTAGGTTGCTTGTAGGTAGATGGAGTGCTGGCATGCCCAATTCCAGATCTTTATGGCTTCGTTGCATAGGGGCCAGGATCCTGTTCCCCCCTGTTTGTTGATATAAAACATTGCAACCTGATTGTCCGTATAAATCATTACTCTGTGGCCATGTAAATACGGAAGAAATGTCCGTAGTGCGTAACGAATCGCTCTGAGTTCCAGAAGGTTGATTTGAAAGGTCCTTTCTATGGTCGACCAGAGGCCTTGCGTCTGGAGATGATTGAAATGTGCTCCCCATCCTTTCTTGGAGGCGTCCGTGGTGACTACGGCATTGTGGGGTAGCACTGTAAACGGTGCTCCGTTGGTCAAGGTGTGATTCTGGAGCCACCAATCGAGTTGAGTGATCATGGGTGTCGTAAGAGTTACCCTCCAAGAGAGAGGTTGTGAATGTTGTGTCCATTGTCGTCGTAGATGCCATTGAAGTATGCGCATGTGTAGGCGGGTGTTGTTGACTGTGTAAATGGAAGCCGCCATGTGACCCAACGCAACTAAGATTTGGCGGGCTGATGTTGTATGAAGTGTTCGCAAATGGAGAAATATCTGTCTCATGGTCAGTCTCCTGTCTTTTGGAAGGAATACTCTGTGTTTGGTAGTGTCCAATATAACTCCGATGAATTGTAGGATCTGTGTTGGTTGTAATTGAGACTTTTGGTAATTGACTTGAAGTCCTAGCGTGTTCAGGCAATGAATGGTGTCCGAAAGATTTTGACGAAGTGTGGTGGGATCTGTTGCTACCAATAGCCAGTCGTCCAGGTACGGAAAAATCATGATCCCCTGTTGACGGAGATGTGCCACTACCACTGCCATGCATTTGGTGAAAACTCTGGGAGCCGTCGAGAGTCCGAACGGTAGTACTTTGTATTGGAAGTGATTGTTGTTGGCTCGAAACGAGAGGTATTTCCATGAAGAGGGGTGCATTGGAATGTGAGTGTATGCATCCTTTAGATCTATGCTGCACATCCAGGCTTTGTGTTGTATTAAGGGTAAGATTGATTTGAGAGATATCATTTTGAATTTTTCGTTTACTACGAATTTGTTGAGTTCCCGTAGATCTAAAATTGGACGTAGATCCCCGGACTTTTTCGGAATGAGAAAGTACGGGGAGTAAAAACTCGAATTCCATGATCCTTTGGGAAGAGGTTGAATTGCTTGTTGTTGTAATAACAGTGTCAATTCCATTTCTATTTGAATCGTGTGGGGATGATGATTCCTTGGTGGTGGATGTGGTAGGGTGGGTAGTAGGTGAAAGGGGATTTGATATCCATATTGTACGATGTGAAGGACCCATTGGTCTGTCGTTATGGCCTCCCATTGATGTAGGTGAGAGGAAATACCTCCCGCAATGACTTTCTGTGGTAGTGGCGGGGGTATTACTAAAAAGATTGCACTGGTTTGGATTGCGTAGTTTGCTGTTGTTGTTGTTGTCGCTGTGGACGTGGACGTCCTCGTCGAGACTGGTTCTGAGTATTTTGTTGTCTGGCTGGTGGTTGATAAGGTTGTGGTCGATAAGAGGTATATGATCGGTATGGTCGACGTTGGAACGTAGGTCGACGGTATTGGGGGAAGTATCGCCTATTAGTACTATACGTTGAAGGTGTAGTGAGAGATTGTACCGCCACCGATTGTTCTTTAAGTTGTGCTACCGTGTCTTGTAGTTTGTCTCCGAAGAGGTTGTCACCTCGACACGGTAAGTTGGCGAGTTTGGTGTGAACATCTTCACGTATGGAACTAGCTTTTAACCATGCCAGCCTACGTGCTGCCAAAGCACTTGCGGATACTCTGGAAGTCGTATCGAAATTTTCGTATACCGTGCGTAGCAGATGGCGTATGGCCTCTTCTATATCTTGGAGGGGCGTGACTCCTACCAGGTTGTGTTCCGTCTTCAGCTGTTGTACAGAATTGAATAAGTATTGCGCTAGATAAAATTGATGATGACTTATACGTGCTCCCAACATTGCTCCTTGAAAGGCTCGTTTTGCAAAGTCGTCCAGGGTGCGAAGATCTTTGATAGGAGGAGATGTAGAATGTAACCTCTGTTTCCGTGCTTTAGTCATTGCTGATTCAACTACAAGCGATGCATGAGGTAGTTGGGAGGTGGAATAATATGGAGATTTTTGTATCTTATATTTTAAATCTATTTTCTTGGATACAGCTTGTGTTGTGAAGGGAGTTTCCCATGATTTTTCCAACAATGCATTCAAAACTGCATGCGAGGGTAATGCAGTGGGTTCCGTTGGCACATCAAATATTTTTAGGAGATCAAGTGTGTCTGCTCTCGGATCCGGTATCTTCTGGATAGGAATGTTTAAAGCCGTTCCCATTTTCTCCAAGAATTTTGGGTAAGTTAAATCTTCCGGAGGAGAATAAGGCTCCTGGGAAGCTTCCTCTGGATCTGATGGATATCCCGTGGAAGAATCAGGAGACACATCCGTGTCTAGTGAGTGTAAATTACTGTTAGACGTATGCTGTGCATCTCGTGTACCAGCATGTGGTATTGAGGATTGCGGAAGTGGTAAACGTGGGTTGTGATGTGGCGGTGAAAGGGTAATTGTACCTCTGGGACTCGGAGAGGTGTTCTGTTGACTTCCAGGATTTATAGTGTGGGTTGAAGTGGACTGACGTTCAGCATCTACAGATGTTGGCATGTGATAGGAGGCTTGCATGGCTTCAAAAAATCCAGATAAGGCTAATGACAGTGTATGAAAAGCATCTTGTGCTTGCCCTGTCATTTGAGGTTTGTTGCCTGTTGAAGCATGAGAGGCAGGATTTTGTGCAGGTTCAGCATCTTTAGATAGTTTTCTCTTTTTATTGAGTGGTTCTTGAAAAGATGCTTGTTTTGAGTATTTGGGCTGGGTAAGGTCAGATGACCTGCCCATTGAGGAATAGGAGGAGGAGGAGGAACAAGAGGGCACGTCCGACTCCTCTGTAGTGTTCCATTGGGGAGGTGACTGTGAAGGGATAGTACGAATGAGGTGTGCTGCAGGTCTTGTGTGACCTGAGGTTGTTGGTTGTGCAGACTGTGTATCCCTGTCTGTTCCCCTCCTTTTTATTGTTTTATCTTTGCCTGTCGACTGAAGGGGGTACTGTTTCTTTAAGGTCCCCCGTTGAGATTTTTTATTTATAATTGAGCCGTGCCGGCTCGCGCGGTCTGAAGCGCCGTGGTGCGCCGTGATTGGATGAGCGGGGTCACATGGTGCGCCGCGTCGATGCGTCGGGCTCACGTGGCTTGTATTGGGAAGGGAATCAGTAGCGTGCCTCGCGCCAGTGTGAGCTGCGCCGTCCTTCACGGCGCCGGATTGCGCCTTTTCGCTTTGCCTCACTGCCCCCTGAGTCGCGTCAGTAGATGGTGGTTTTGAATGCTTGGTAAGTGCTTTCTTCTTTGAGGGGGAGCTATTTGATCTTGAAGAAGATCTCATTCGTGAGGGCGGGCGATCCCTGTGCCTACGCTCCTCATTTATTTTAGATTTTAATTTATGTTGGCTAACATGTTTTGTGGAACGTCCTCTCTGCGTTTGAGGAGGAGTAGTTCCCGGACCCGGAGAAGATTTTGTGTCCGATACACTGTTAGCTTTTTCACGGAGGTGTGTCAGCACTCGTATCTTTTCCGCTCTCATTCTTTGTGCCCTCGGGGACATACGGCCACATGAAGGGCAATTATCAGTGTCATGGTTTGGCCCCAGACAGCGATAGCAGAGGGAATGTGTGTCCGTAATGGACATTACCTTGCCGCATTCACATGGTTTGAATCCTGAGGGTCTCGGCGGTCGTTGTGTGTCAGACATTTTTTTTTTTTTTTTTTACTGGTATCTGTTATTTATACTGAGGAGTATAGAAGCTCCGCGTGCGATCCCGCGCGCGGAAAAACAGACTGAGGAGAACTGTTAATCCGGCGCGGGAACCCACGCGCAGCCTCAGAGCAAAGCTCTGACATCGCTTAGGAAGCTCCGCCTCCCGGGCCTGACGGACAGGTCCCATGACAGCAGGGCTAATTAAGCAAGTTTGCTTACCGTAAACGGTGTTTCCGTAGATAGCAGGATGAATTAGCCATGCTGTATGGGATCTGTCCGTCAGGCCCGGGAGGCGGAGCTTCCTAAGCGATGTCAGAGCTTTGCTCTGAGGCTGCGCGTGTGTTCCCGCGCTGGATCAACGACTCTCCTCAGTCTGTTTTTCCGCGCGCGGGAGACGCACGCGGAGCTTCAAGACCTCCTCACAAAATACTAAAAATAATGTCAGAAAAACAAAAACCAAGACCATCTGGGTTTAAACCCTGCGGCTGCGGGAAGGTGATGTCGATAACGGACACACACGACAAATGCTACCGATGCCTCGGAGCAGACCACGAGATGGCTACCTGTGCCTCCTGTGGGAGAATGTCGCCAAGAGCTAGAAGAACCCGAGCAGAGCGAATGAACTCCCTGAGATCTCCATCACAAGTGAGTTCAGGGATTACATCCCCATCGCAAGGCACTGCCTCAGATAGACCCACTAAACGTAAGTGGCAAGAGGAGCGGAGGCCCTCAGTACCTATGAGACAAACGACTAATGTCTCGGTACATTCTCATAAAGATAAGTCCCCTCAAGAGAAAGACTCGGACGAGTCTTATCATTCGGAACAACGATCAGACCAGGGACGGGCTCTCCATAAGGGAATGAAACGCGCCAAAACTTCTGTACAAAGAAGCAATTCTCGTACTGCGTCGGAAATTTCAACTGACAAACGAGACGAAGCACATACGCCGCGAAGCGACGCGACGCACAAAACCAAGCGAAGCGAAGCTCATACGACACGAAGCGAAGCGACGCACCCGGATCGCCGCGAAGCGGCGCATCAGCCACGAAGCGAAGCGGCGCATCCGGCGCGAAGCGAAGCGGCGCATCAGTCACGTACTGAAGCGACGCATACGGCGCGAAGCAAAGCGACTCACCCGGCTCGAAGCGAAGCGGCGCTCACGGCGCGAAGCAAAACGGCGCATATGGCACGAAGCAAAACGCCACACACGGCGCGAAGCACTACAGTACCAAGGAAAGATCCAACACACAAACAACAACGCAATGCGGAGCATATGACCCACATTGAACAACAAGACACGGCACATACAATGCCCACTGTTCCACCAACTACCTTAAGCAATCTCAGTAAAAGATTAAACAACACACCATCACACCACTCAACAGATAATGAATGTTTACATTCTGACCTTGACAAACGGGAACGTTATTCTGGAGCTACTTCATCCTCCTCTTCAGAGAGATACCCTTCGGATTTCTCTTACCACTCCAGGCCACGTGATAAGGTTAATCCGTTACAGGAACCCTTACAAAAGAAAAAACCTTTACCAACGGAAACCCGCTCCCACAAGCTGCTTACACCTCAACCAGCATCGGAAATTTTAAAAGCAAAAATTTCCACTTCTCATTCTTCAAAAAGGAAAAAACAAAGCATGTCTCCAAGTACAAAGGATGCCTTTAAGTCCTTATCATATGCTCTAGCGGGTTTCTACGAGACGGTGACAAAGACATATGAAATGTCTACTTCCCCAGAAACAGAAGTGAGTCCTTCACCAGTACAATTGGTTAATGCTTCTCCTAGGTCTATCAGTTCCCAAGGATCAGAAAATGTAACCCGATCACCCGTGGATCCAACAATACCATACTCCCCAATTATCTCCAACATAACACCACTTCACGAACAACCTGTCGAACTGCCATTCTCACCAAAAGATAGGCAGGACACTCAATTCCACAACCCTACCCCGGATTCCTCTACGGGGTACCCGTCGGATCCAGACGTTGACCAAAACGAACCATATTCCCCACCGGAAGATTTGACGTACCCAAAATTTCTGGAGAAAATGGGTAAGGCGTTGAATATTTCTATTCAAAAAATACCAGACCCAAGGGCAGAAACTCTTGATCTTCTCAAGATCTTCGACACACCTCATGAACCGACGGCGTTACCCCCACACACGGTTCTTCACAGTTTGCTTGAAAAGTCCTGGGACACCCCGTTTACTATACCGGCGGTGTCACGAAAAATAGATATTAAGTACAAACTGCAACAGACAGCTCATTATTCTAACACTCAACTGCCACATACCTCCTTAGTGGTAGAGTCAGCGATGGGAAAGGCTAGGAAGAATAAGTTACATTCCTCAACTCCACCAGTTAAAGATATGAGAACTCTTGATGACTTCGCCAAACGAGCATATCAAGGCTCTATGTTGGGGGCACGAATATACCACCACCAATTTTATTTAGCACAATACCTGTATGATTGTATACAAAGGATGAAAGCAAACCCAGATATCACAGATTTCTCCCCGGTTCAGGATATAGAGGAAGGCATTCGTCACCTCCTCCGTACCACATATGAAGGATTTGAAACGGCTTCTCGAGTCTCCGCCAGTGCCATAGCTGCAAGAAGATTAGCCTGGTTGAAGTCCAGCTCCATTAGGGAAGACGTTCATACAAAGCTAGCTAATCTCCCGTGTAAAGGTGATAACCTTTTTGGAGATAAACTACAAGAGACTGTGGCACAGTTAAAAGAACAATCCGCAGCGGTACAGTCCTTAACCACTCAACCTTCGTACCAACCCACAAGACGTTTTTTCCCTCAATACCGACGTCAAACCTTCCAACGGAGACCATTTAGACAATACTCATCTTATCGAGCACCTATTTACCAATCTTACCAAACATATAATAGGCCGACTTCTTCACAAAACCAACCAAGAAGGGGCCGTGGACGTTCTCAACGCCCACAGCAACACCAACAGCAACAAACCACTTCCACCAAACCATCGCAATCTTTTTAACAATGCCTCAGCCACCGCCATTTCAGCAACAAGCAGGAAGGGTATCTCTCTATTATCAAAATTGGACTTCAATCACCACGGACCAATGGGTCCTAAATATCATACGGCAGGGATACAAAATCCCATTCCACCAAACACCACCAATTCCACATCCTCCGTCCAGGATATATCAAACGAACGCAATAGTAATCCGCCAGGAATTAAACAAATTGCTACAACAACAAGCAATTCAAATTCTACCGAAGACCTCCTGGGACGCTGGATTTTACTCCCCGTATTTCCTCATTCCAAAGAAATCAGGAGACCTACGCCCAATCCTCGATCTCCGACAGCTCAACAAATTTATAATTACAGAGAAATTCAAAATGATATCCCTGAAATCCATCTTACCCTTAATCCAACGGAATGCATGGATGTGCAGTATCGACCTCAAGGACGCTTATACTCATATTCCAATGCACCCCTCGTCATGGAAATACCTGTCTTTCCAAGTCCAGAACAATCACTATCAATACAAGGTACTACCCTTCGGACTATCTACAGCACCGAGAGTATTCACGAAATGCATGGCAGTGGTGGTGGCTCACCTTCGCCAACAGGGAATCATAATATTCCCATACCTAGACGATTGGTTGCTGACAGCATCGGACCCTGCGACCTTGCGTCACGATCTATCACAAACCATTCTCTGTCTCCACGACTTAGGCCTTCTCATCAACTATCAG
The DNA here is from genome assembly GCF_901001135.1 of Rhinatrema bivittatum. Taxonomy (NCBI): domain Eukaryota; kingdom Metazoa; phylum Chordata; class Amphibia; order Gymnophiona; family Rhinatrematidae; genus Rhinatrema; species Rhinatrema bivittatum. Next base: position 32,574 of record NW_021821455.1, on the reverse strand, counting down.
AAATCGCAGTTTCAAGCTACCCAAACCCTACAATTTCTAGGGGTTCTCCTGGACACTATCAGACACAAAGTCTTTCTAACCCCAGAACGACGAACCACAATGATACAAATATTCCGCACCTTACAACAGATGCAAAGACCTACGGCTCGACAAGTCCTGGTAGCATTAGGCCACATGGCAGCAGCAATACATGCCGTTCCAAATACACGCCTGCAAATGCGTCAGATCCAATGGCATCTTCGAAGGCAGTGGAAACAACATTCACAACCATTGACCTGGAAGATACAAATAAACACAGCAATGATCACCCAACTACAATGGTGGCTCCAACCGCGCACCTTAATAAAAGGAGCACCCTTCACGACCCTTCCACACAATGCAGTTCTAACTACAGATGCATCCAGGAAAGGTTGGGGTGCCCATCTGGACAACTTTCAAACACAAGGTCTATGGTCACTAACAGAACAAACATTTCAAATCAATCTCCTGGAACTCCGAGCGATTCGATATGCGTTACGAACCTTTCTCCCGTACTTACGGGGTCACAGACTTATGATTTACACCGACAACCAAGTAGCGATGTTCTACATAAACAAACAAGGCGGCACAGGATCCTGGCAGCTATGCAGGGAAGCAATTTGGATATGGGAATGGGCGTGCAAACACTCAATTCACCTGCAAGCCACTTACATTCCAGGCATAGCCAACATACAGGCAGACAGACTCAGCCGAATTTTCCATCCACACGAATGGGAACTTCACCAAGAAGTAGCAAACTACATTTTCCAGCAATGGGGAACACCCTTCATGGACCTCTTTGCGACCGAACACAATCGCAAGGTAGACCTTTTTTGCTCAATTTGGCCGAGTCGACTAAGGAAAGCGCAGGACGCCTTTCTACTTCCATGGACACAACAACTTCTGTACGCCTTTCCCCCAATACCACTGATCACACGTACGCTGCAAAAATGCATACAAGATGCAGCACAATTAATCCTCATAGCGCCTGCGTGGCCCCGTCAACATTGGTACCCATATCTCCTACACATGTCGGTACAACCACACATTCGCCTTCCATTACGAGTCGATCTCCTCTCTCAGAACGACGGAACACTACTCCACCCACTCCACCAATCTCTACACCTCACGGCGTGGAGACTGAGCGGATCCTCCTAGAAGAACAAGGTATTTCCTTAACCGTTCAAGACGTAATCCTTGCATCACGCCGACTATCTACGAGAAGGAACTACTCTTCAAAGTGGCAAAGATATCTTCGTTGGTGCACCGCTGAATTTGTGGACCCTTTATCCTGTCCTCCAGCAAGACTTTTGGACTATCTTCATACTCTACATACCTCGGGTCTAGCCACTTCTTCGGTGCGAGTACACCTCAGTGCTATTGCGGCAAGGCATCGCTTGTACAAAGGCCAGTCCATCTCTTTACACCATATCATTTCCAGGTTTATGAAAGGACTCATGAACCTACGTCCCCCAATCTCGAAACCACCAATACCGTGGGATCTAAACATAGTCTTAGACCAGCTCATGCAATATCCATTCGAGCCTTTACATTCAGCTCATATGAAATATCTTACATGGAAAGTGGTGTTCTTAGTGGCCATCACATCAGCAAGACGAGTAAGTGAACTACAAGCCTTGGTCCACTATTCACCATATTTGCAATTCTTACCACAGAAAGTACGCCTACGAACGCATCCCTCCTTTCTACCAAAAGTAGTAACCCCTTTCCATCTCAACCAATCCATCGAACTGCCTATTTTCTTTCCGGAACCACACAAATCAGAGAAAGAAAAACAATTACATACTTTAGATTGTAAACGTGCACTCGCACTTTACACTTTAAAAACTCAAACTTTGAACAGACCTTCACAACTATTTTTGTCATTCAACCCGAATACGCCAGGGAAACCAGTAGCCAAACGCACTATAGCCAGTTGGATTGCACAATGCATTCAATTCTGTCATTCAAAACATCAGACTATTCTAACCTCTCGACCAAAAGCACATCAGACGAGAGCACTAGCAACATCTATTGCTTATCTTTCCAATGTGCCTCTCTTAGACATCTGCAAATCGGCAACGTGGGCATCCCTTCACACCTTTGCGGCTCATTACTGTCTAGATCACCAGTCCACAAAAGATACAAGACTGGGTCAAGCAGTTTTACAGACACTATCAAAAGACAATACTGAATTCGACTGACACCTCTGAGCATCACGACAAGCAAAACTAAATAATACCGTGATGCTAGCTATGGACTCCCATACAGCAGGGCTAATTCAGCCTGCTATCGACGGGAAAAAGCAAGTTTGCTTACCGTAAACGGTGTTTCCGTAGATAGCAGGATGAATTAGCCATGCTGACCCACCCTCCTCCCTGTCAGTCGAAAATTTTGCTCACGCTTGCTATTTCACAGACTGAGGAGAGTCGTTGATCCAGCGCGGGAACACACGCGCAGCCTCAGAGCAAAGCTCTGACCTCACTTTAGAAGCTCCGCCTCCTGTACCTGACGGACGGTGCAGGGAGGGAGCCGGGGCTGGAAATCCTGCTCTGGAGAAGGGGCAGGAGAATGGCTGCAGGGCTTTCTGCTCAGCAGGTAGGAGACTGGCAGGAGGGGGGGCAGGGGATGCAGCCTGGGACTGATCCCATCCCCCACCCCAGGGACGGTGCAGGGAGGGAGCCGGGGCTGGAAATCCTGCTCTGGAGAAGGGGCAGGAGAATGGCTGCAGGGCTTTCTGCTCAGCAGGTAGGAGACTGGCAGGAGGGGGGCAGGGGATGCAGCCTGGGACTGATCCCATCCCCCACCCCAGGGACGGTGCAGGGAGGGAGCCGGGGCTGGAAATCCTGCTCTGGAGAAGGGGCAGGAGAATGGCTGCAGGGCTTTCTGCTCAGCAGGTAGGAGGCTGGCAGGAGGGGGGCAGGGGATGCAGCCTGGGACTGATCCCATCCCCCACCCCAGGGACGGTGCAGGGAGGGAGCCAGGGCTGGAAATCCTGCTCTGGAGAAGGGGCAGGAGAATGGCTGCAGGGCTTTCTGCTCAGCAGGTAGGAGGGGGGCAGGGGATGCAGCCTGGGACTGATCCCATCCCCCACCCCAGGGACGGTGCAGGGAGGGAGCCGGGGCTGGAAATCCTGCTCTGGAGAAGGGGCAGGAGAATGGCTGCAGGGCTTTCTGCTCAGCAGGTAGGAGACTGGCAGGAGGGGGCAGGGGATGCTGCCTGGGACTGATCCCATCCCCCACCCCAGGGAGCGTGCAGAGAGGGAGCCAGGGCTGGAAATCCTGCTCTGGAGAAGGGGCAGGAGAATGGCTGCAGGGCTTTCTGCTCAGCAGGTAGGAGACTGGCAGGAGGGGGCAGGGGATGCGGCCTGGGACTGATCCCATCCCCCACCCCAGGGACCGTGCAGGGAGGGAGCCAGGGCTGGAAATCCTGCTCTGGAGAAGGGGCAGGAGAATGGCTGCAGGGCTTTCTGCTCAGCAGGTAGGAGGGGGGCAGGGGATGCAGCCTGGGACTGATCCCATCCCCCACCCCAGGGACGGTGCAGGGAGGGAGCCGGGGCTGGAAATCCTGCTCTGGAGAAGGGGCAGGAGAATGGCTGCAGGGCTTTCTGCTCAGCAGGTAGGAGACTGGCAGGAGGGGGGCAGGGGATGCAGCCTGGGACTGATCCCATCCCCCACCCCAGGGACCAGGGAGGGAGCCGGGGCTGGAAATCCTGCTCTGGAGAAGGGGCAGGAGAATGGCTGCAGGGCTTTCTGCTCAGCATGTAGGAGGGGGGCAGGGGATGCAGCCTGGGACTGATCCCATCCCCCACCCCAGGGACCGTGCAGAGAGGGAGCCGGGGCTGGAAATCCTGCTCTGGAGAAGGGGCAGGAGAATGGCTGCAGGGCTTTCCTTTCCCATCCCCCCAGCCAGTCACTGAATCCATTCTTTGGGCTCCTTATTCTCTGCATCCGCTCAGGCTCTCCTTCATGCTTCTCTCCCCCCTCATACAGCAGCAGCAGCTCCTCATGTTTAAGGACCCTCTCAGTTTCTGCTTCCTGTGATTTCTTTACCTTCCCCTTCTCACCTTTGCCTTTTTACACTGAGAGGTTGATTCTCCAAGGGCTTGTCTGGGTAACCTTTCTAGTTCTCTTTAGATAACTGGAGATACAAATTTCTCCCCCTACTCTCCTGCGAACTTTGTTGGGGTTGCTCATAGCTCATTATTTGTAGAAAATTTAGCTGGTGGAGGTGCTCTGGGTAGGGTAAACTTTAGCTGGAGAGATTTGATGTTTGGTGATACCTGGATAAAGTTAGTCTGATTGGAGAAATCTCTGCCCTAAAGTAACCCAGATAACTTTTCCTGGGTGCAGTTTGTTTTTTGTAGGCCAGAAAGGAGAAAAGTGCATGGGGGTAACTTGCTGGTGCAGTGGTTACTACCCTTAACCAGTAAGCCTTTATACTGTTGATGCAACTTTCCTGGACTTACCCAGATCATGCCAGACCAGTGGGTTTATACCTCCCTACCAGCAGATGGAGGCAGAGGACAGACCCTCGAGGCACTGCTACATAAGCGAGAGTGCCGCCTGCAGTCTCTCCGTATTCTGTGTTCTCCAGCAGATGGAGGCAGAGGACAAACCCTCGAGGCACTGCTACATAAGCGAGAGTGCCGCCTGCAGTCCCTCCGTATTCTCTGTTCTCCAGCAGATGGAGGCAGAGGACAAACCCTCGAGGCACTGCTACATAAGCGAGAGTGCCGCCTGCAGTCCCTCCGTATTCTCTGTCTCCAGCAGATGGAGGCAGAGGACAAACCCTCGAGGCACTGCTACATAAGCGAGAGTGCCGCCTGCAGTCCCTCCCTATTCTGTCTCCAGCAGATGGTAGAGGTGCAAACCTGCAGTCCCTCCGTATTCTCTGTCTCCAGCAGATGGTAGAGGTGCAAACCTGCAGTCCCTCCGTATTCTCTGTCTCCAGCAGATGGTAGAGGTGCAAACCTGCAGTCCCTCCGTATTCTCTGTCTCCAGCAGATGGTAGAGGTACAAACCTACAGTCCTGACTGATCCTGAAGTTTGAGAAGTGCTGCAGCTCCCCGATGTGTCAGGTTCCGGCGGCGGGGCCATCCCTTGGATCGAGCCGGGCGAACTGGGGGTTGGATACCTCTGGCTGTTTGAGCCCACTGTTTCTGGGGCCCCTGATAGGCAGGGGACTGGCTCACTCTCTACGCCCTGAGGTCCCCTCCTCCTCGCCCCTAGACTCACCAGGGAAGTATCCCCCCTGGGGTTGTTTGCTTCTTTCTCTTTGTGGGTGAACCTATTTGCTGCTGCGGAGGCTGTGGAGAGTTTCCATCCCGGGATAATCGGCCTGTGGGGCTGTACCGGGGGCTGCCGGCCTCCGGAGCTATTGGGTCCGGTAAGGGAGTGGGAGCAGTGTGGGCAGGTGTAGGAGCCTTCTCCTGATGGAGGACTCCTGATTTCAGCACACTGTGGTGTTTTCTGTAGATCCACGTTTCGCACGCCCTCCCTGCCCGTCTTGGCCTTTCTTCCGCTGTCCGGTTGCTCCGCGGCTGTGCTTCCGGGTGACTCGGCCTCTGTATGGTGAGGCCCACTTCACGCAGCAGTGCGTCTGCTTAGCGGGAAGATTGAATTTCTGCTGAGATGGAAGAAAAACTGCAGTCATCAGCTTGCAAGGCCTGTGGGACCTGGTGCACTTGCCTGAGTCCCCTCAGCCTATCTTGACGACACCGTCATTTACAGTGGATACTGGGAGACCTACCTAAGGCAATTACAGGCCATACTTACAAGTCTACAAAAGGTTGAACTGACAGCCAACCCCAAGAAATGTAAATTAGGGGGTCAAGAAGTACAATATCTGGGATACTCCCTTGGGAGAGGAAAAGTCCATAAGAACATAAGAAATTGCCATACTGGGTCAGACCAAGGGTCCATCAAGCCCAGCATCCTGTTTCCAACAGTGGCCAATCCAGGCCATAAGAACCTGGCAAGTACCCAAAAACTAAGTCCATTCCATGTAACCATTGCTAATGGCAGTGGCTATTCTCTAAGTGAACTTAATAGCAGGTAATGGACTTCTCCTCCAAGAACTTATCCAATCCTTTTTTAAACACAGCTATACTAACTGCACTAACCACATCCTCTGGCAACAAATTCCAGAGCTTTATTGTGCGTTGAGTGAAAAAGAACTTTCTCCGATTAGTCTTAAATGTGCCCCATGCTAACTTCATGGAGTGCCCCCTAGTCTTTCTACTATCCAAAAGAGTAAATAACCGATTCACATCTACCCGTTCTAGACCTCTCATGATTTTAAACACCTCTATCATATCCCCCCTCAGCTGTCTCTTCACCAAGCTGAAAAGTCCTAACCTCTTTAGTCTTTCTTCATAGGGGAGTTGTTCCATTCCCCTTATCATTTTGGTAGCCCTTCTCTGTACCTTCTCCATCGCAATTATATCTTTTTTGAGATGCGGCGACCAGAATTGTACACAGTATTCAAGGTGCGGTCTCACCATGGAGCGATACAGAGGCATTATGACATTTTCCGTTTTATTCATCATTCCTTTTCTAATAATTCCCAACATTCTGTTTGCTTTTTTGACTGCCGCAGCACACTGAACCGATGATTTCAATGTGTTATCCACTATGACACCTAGATCTCTTTCTTGGGTTGTAGCACCTAATATGGAACCCAACATCGTGTAATTATAGCATGGGTTATTTTTCCCTATATGCATCACCTTGCACTTATCCACATTAAATTTCATCTGCCATTTGGATGCCCAATTTTCCAGTCTCACAAGGTCTTCCTGCAATTTATCACAATCTGCTTGTGATTTAACTACTCTGAACAATTTTGTGTCATCTGCAAATTTGATTATCTCACTCGTCGTATTTCTTTCCAGATCATTTATAAATATATTGAACAGTAAGGGTCCCAATACAGATCCCTGAGGCACTCCACTGTCCACTCCCTTCCACTGAGAAAATTGCCCATTTAATCCTACTCTCTGTTTCCTGTCTTTTAGCCAGTTTGCAATCCACGAAAGGACATTGCCACCTATCCCATGACTTTTTACTTTTCCTAGAAGCCTCTCATGGGGAACTTTGTCAAACGCCTTCTGAAAATCCAAGTATACTATATCTACCGGTTCACCTTTATCCACATGTTTATTAACTCCTTCAAAAAAGTGAAGCAGATTTGTGAGGCAAGACTTGCCCTGGGTAAAGCCATGCTGACTTTGTTCCATTAAACCATGTCTTTCTATAAGAATACAGTTCATTCGGATTTCCACTCCCCATATGCATGACTGCACTTCTTGGCATTGAATCTCAGCTGCCATATCTTCGACCACTCTTCCAGCTTCCTTAAATCCCGTCTCATTCTCTCCACTCCTTCCGGCGTGTCCACTCTGTTGCAGATCTTAGTGTCATCCGCAAAAAGACATATCTTACCTTCTATCCCTTCTGCAATGTCGCTCACAAAGATATTGAACAGGACCGGTCCCAACACCGATCCCTGCGGTACACCACTTAAAACCGCTCTCTCTTCAGAGAGAGTTCCATTTACCATCACACATTGTCTTCTGTCCGTCAACCAATTTGCAATCCAGGTCACCACCTCGGCACTCACTCCTAAGCTTCTCATTTTATTCACCAGTCTCCTGTGTGGGACAGTGTCAAAAGCTTTGCTGAAATCCAAGTAGATGACATCGAGTGCTCTTCCTTGATCCAATTCCTTGGTTACCCAGTCAAAAAAGTCAATCAGATTTGTCTGACAGGATCTTCCCCTGGTGAATCCATGCTGCCTCTAGTCCAGAAATTCTCCCGACTGTAGATAGTTCACTATTCTGTCTTTCAACGGTCACTCCATTACTTTTCCCACCACCGAAGTGAGGCTAACCGGTCTGTAGTTACCAGCCTCCTCTCTGTTCCCACTCTTGTGAAGCGGGACCACCACCGCTCTCCTCTAATCACTCGGCACCACTCCCGTTTCTAGGGATCTATTGAACAGGTCACACAGCGGAGCCGCCAGCTCATCTCTGAGCTCCCTCAGTATTCTGGGATGAACCTCATCAGGCCCCATGGCTTTGTCCACTTTCCAGGGATCTATTGAACAGGTCACACAGCGGACCTGACAGCACATCTCTGAGCTCCCTCAGTATTCTGGGATGAACTTCATCAGGCCCCATGGCTTTGTCCACTTTCCAGGGATCTATTGAACAGGTCACACAGCGGACCTGACAGCACATCTCTGAGCTCCCTCAGTATTCTGGGATGAACTTCATCAGGCCCCATGGCTTTGTCCACTTTCAGTTTCCCCAGCTCTTCCCATACATTTTCTACTGTAAATGGAGTTACATCTACTCCATTCCCCTCCAGTTTCTTGTTAACTAGCGATGGTTCTTCTCCAGGGTCTTCTTTAGTGAACACAGAACTAAAGAACCAAACCTAACAAGTGACAGAGAAGATAGATGTTGCTCTGCCATAGCAGGAGCACATCTTTTAGATTTACTAGCCTGCCACATTACTGGAAAGGACAGTGTAAGGGCCGTTTTGCTCAGGGTTCAGTCGAAGTAGAGATTTGAAAGTTCTTGGATCAATGCTCTCATTCAGGCATGGCCGTGGGACAGTTTTCACATCATGGCCACTAATTGGCATGATTGTTTGAACGACTGCAGTAGAAACCCTGCTTTGATGGGAACGGATTGGGCCCAATGGCTGTGGTATACTGATCTGCAGCAGCTGCTGGTGGGCAGGCCTCTTAGGCTACCACCCGGGAAGGATGTACGGCTGTAGGGACCCATTCTACATGACAATGCGGGTCAATTTTCTCTTACACTTTGGCCCTTGAGAGGGCTCAAGTTATTGAAGCATGGTTATTCTGCTGCAGTGCTTTCACTGTGCATCAGGCTAAAATAAAAAAAATCTTTATTTCTATATCTCTGGTTCATGTGAGAGTTGGGCGAGTTTTTGAGGCTTTGTGTGAGGAGCGAGGTTCTCAGCCTCTCAAAGTGGAAATTTTGATTAATTTTGGAATTTTTCAGGACAGATTTCTTAAAGGTTTGACCCTTAACTCCTTGAAGGTTCAAGTGGCAGCATTTACCTGTTATACGAGCCGAGTTCTTGCTGGGTTTTTATCTCCCCCCTCCGGATGTGTCTCGGTTCGTGAAGGAAGTTAAGCATGTTTGTCCTCCCTTGTGGTTACCAGTGTCCTTATGGTAACTTGATCTGAATGTGGATTCCTTTTGAGTCCTACCTTTTCAACTGCAACATTACCTTGAAGACTGTTTGTTCTAGGGGTAATCTGCTCAGCATGTCGAGTTTACGAGCTGCAGGCTTTTTCTTGCCATGAGCCGTTCCTGCCGGACTCTAAGGGTGGTACAGCTTCGGACTCTACCTTCTTTTGGCACAAAGTGGTTTCGGAATTTCATTTGACTGTTTATTTCCCTGACCACACTGGAGAGGAATACAGAGGAGAGTGAATATCGTCTCTTGCATGCTCTGGCTGTCAAGTGGCATCTGATGCAGTCCTTGGAGGTTATTAATCCTCTCAGTAAGTCTGGTCAGCTGTACTCCATGGTGGAGGTATACAGGGTGAGCCAGCGGTGCGGGCAACTATACTCTGTTATTGGATTATGGAAGTCATCAGCGGTTGCCCTTATGCACCCTTCCAGGCATTCTGCTTGATCGTTTGGGCACAGGAGGACGCCGGCCTTAGCATGTGCAATGTTGCTGGGTCCATGGGCAGCTTTGGTACATCCCACTGGTGTGGATTAGCCTGCCCGAGTGAACTGGAAGGAGAAATTCCTATTTACCTGATGACATTTTTTATTTAATTTTAATTTTCTTTCCTCTGAGGAAGACAGGCCGATCCACAGTCCACCCTCGGCTGCCGTCTTGGTTTCAGTTTGTCCGCTAGGTACGAACGACGCAGAGTGTTATATCTGATACTCGTTTGAGGATTGGTAAGTGTCATGACCAGCTCCTTAGCTTAGTAAATGTTAGCTCTTTCCACTGAGCTCAGTGTTCTCACTTGGTTGGAAGCATAAGTGGTTATGTTAAAATATAATGTATATATTATATATAATATAATATATATGTATATACTGTTATTTTTATTTTATTTATATTAGTAAATCTGGTTTTTAATATTTAATGTTATATCCTCTCCTTATATCTCCTTGCATACCTCCCCCCCTCAATTGTTCTCATGTTAATTTGTTATAACTGTTCGATATATTGCTGTTCGATGTAAAACGCCTCCCCAGGCGTCTGTTTGCGTTACACTGTGAACCGATGTGATATCCCTGATGAATGTCGGTCTATAAAAATTTTAAATAAATAAATAAATAATCAGTTTGTCCACAATTTGGATTTTCCCCAGAATACTTGCAGGCTGATGTCAGGACAGGGCTATATGTCCTTGACGTTGGCTTTTACTCTGTCTCCACCTGCTGGTAGAGGTGCATAACCCATTTGTGTGGATTGACCTGCCTGATTGCAGAAGAAAGGAAATTATCAGGTAAGTGTAATTTCTCCTTTTCTTTTCCCTGCAGAGAAGGAAAGCAAACAGCTGTTTGAGATTTGGGGCTCGATCCCTGTGTGCCCATGGTTTCCAACACCCCTGAATACAGAATTAGTACATCACAATGGGAGAAATGTCACTGCCCAGGACACCAAACTCTTCCTGCCCTGTTAGGATTTAGCACAGTGAGTCCTCCTGATGGAATAGAACCTGATGTTCTGGATAATGCTCTTATAGCTTCCTTTTTATTATAATGTGATTTATCCATGTAATGACATTTCATATTCTCTGTCTCTGGTATTAGAGAATATTTTTCAGTTTGAAAACATTGGGGTCTAGGGAGGAAACTGATTCTAGGGGCAACACAGAGGGAACAAATCTGACATTTCTTGGGGAAGAGGGGTCCTGGTATCCCCTCCTCCATGATAAAACAGGAGGATAAATCCAGCTGAGATCTAATGCACACTGAGCCCCTCCACGTGTCACTGACTGTTTCTGGTTTGTGTTTCAGGTGCCGGTGACGTTTGAGGACATCTCTGTCTCTTTCTCCCAGGAGGAGTGGGGGTATTTAGATGAAGGGCAGAAGGAGCTTTACAGGGAGGTGATGAAGGAGAATTATGAGACCCTGATCTCCCTGGGTAAGGATTGCATTATCTGAATCTTTATCAGTCACAGGGGCTGATTTACTGAAGGTCGTCTGTGACTTTTCTCCTGACTCCAGCTCCTGCATTGCTCTGTGTCTGAGCTGGCACCTGAGATTGGGTGTTTGGATCTTCTCAGGTGAGACGGCCCCTACGAGGCAGTCTAGGAATTTATCTCAGATGTGATACATGAGGCACTTGCTGGGGAGCATCCACAAAGTTTCTCAAGGGACTTTACTGAGCCCTCAGCAGCAGGCCCAGGACTACTGATCCCACCTGCTCGGATACAGAACTGAATGGGCCAAATTTTAAAAGCGGTACTTGCACTAAAAGATGAATACGTGGCCGCACGTGAGCGACATGAATTTCAGAGGCAGCTAATTACTTGCTCGTGCTAAAAAAGGGGCGGGGCCAGCAGTTAAGTGTGTAAATCCGGCGGCCGCTGCTTGTGGCGCACTGTTAGCTGCGTATATTTCCTGCTGCTCCTGATGAGGTGTAAGTCTGCAGAAATCACTTTTTAGGACTAACACGATAGGGTGAGGGGTCTTGCTCAACTGGGGGGAGTGCAGGATGAAAAACTAGAAGGGTCTGGATAACCCTGAGATAGACTGGGCAAACTGGTGGGCTAATGGGTAAAACTGGGAATGGCTTTAACCTGAGCATGTTTTAAAATCCTCTTCCCTGCAAGCATTAAAGCCGACAAATTCTTAAGGAAGGAATGTGCTTTACATCTGCTCGAGTACACATGCTGGGCGTATTTTACATCATACACACGTACTTGTGCACGTGATTTAAAACTCTAGTGTATCTTTGCTCATTAGCCCCCATGTACACATATGGTCGCATGCATTCTTGTTTTACAATTAGCTGAACATGAACAGCAGGATGCAAGAGGTCTGAGCTTGCTTCATGACTGTCTTTACTCCGTAACATACTTAGCCTTGCACTGATATAATAGGGAGGTTTCAGCTTGTCTGCATACTTCTAGCTGTCTCATGGCCATTTTTCCCTTCTCCCCTACCTATGGATCCATTCTCCTTCCCCTTCCTGATGCTAACCCTACCCAATCTCATTCCCCACTTCTGTCCATTGGGAACATCAGGTACCCTCTCAGCCTCCCATATTCTCCACCTCCTCGGCCATTCTGTCTTCTGCCTTGTCCATTGCTTTACAAAGTTTTCTTCCTCTCACCCTAGGAGAATCTCACTGTCTTTACTGTCATCATACCTGCCCTTCTCTGGATATCAATCTCAGTCCTCTCGCTCTGCGGTAACTCTCATCCTTCCCCTCCAAGCTTATCCTACCCCCCACTCTCCTCCCTCTTCTCTCCCTCTCAGGTTTTATCTATGGAGTATCCGCTCTGTTTCCAGCAAGCTCGCCTACATTCCTGACCTCTTATCTCTCATTCTCTCCATCTTCTCTCTCTCTTCTGTTTATCCTGCTGTTATTTTTTATATTCTGTTACAGTTTTCATCTCCAACACTTCCATGAGCTAATTCCAGGCATCCACCACACTCTGTGACCAAAAAATATCTCTTGATATTATTCCTAGTCTCCCCCCTTGGAACTTTGCTCTACAAATTATTTTCCATTCAAAAGACATTTACTTCTTGAGCATTATTACCTTTCAGGAATGTAAGTGTCTCTATCCTATCTCCCCCTTTCTCCTCCTCTAGGTTATACGTATTTAGGAGCTCATCTCATAAGGCTTTTGGTGTAAACCCCATTGTTAGAAGTTTTTCATGGTCGGTCAGAAATGCGCTGCTCTGTCACTGTGTGAAACTGCCAGAGCAGTGAGTATAGGATCAGAAACCCTAATCCATTTGCATGGTGACTAATGCATGATTAATGTCTTCTTCTATCACCAGCAAGTGATGAGGTCACACAGCACATAAAAGAGGAGAATCAAGAAGAACATCCTATGGAAGCAGGACTGATCCCAAGAGAATCAGGAAATGTCTTTGAGAATGTTTCACAGGGGACTGAGAGGAGAAACACAAGGAATAGTCAGCAGGAGTCTAAGAAGAAGCAGGGAGAGCCGACAGGAGACTCACGGGAGGGAGTCACTGCATGTGAGATGGAGGTCAAAGTCATCCCTGTGCAGCAGAGACACGGGAGCACAGAGTGCCCCTTCCAGAGCAATAACAGTGATCAAAAGGCTTCTGACCTTAAACAGAGGGAGGAGAAATGCTTACCGTGTGACTACTGTGGTAAAAGCTTTGGTGAGGAATCACATTTAATATTGCACCAGAAATCCCACCCACTCCAACCATTATTTCTTTGCAATAAATGTGGGAAAAGCTTCAGTCAAAAGAAAAATCTAAAAGTGCACCTAAATATACATAAAACAGAGCAAACCGTCTTCTCTCGTGACTGGAGGCAAAGTTTAATTAGTAAGTATAACCTAACCTTACATCACAAAATCCACACTGGAGGGAGACCCTTCTCTTGCACTAAATGTGGAAAATGTTTTATTAGGAAGAAAAACCTCACACATCACCATCAACTCCATATTGGAAAAAAACCATTTACCTGCGCTGAATGTGGGAAAAGCTTCCGTCGTAAGGATAAGCTAATGTTACACCAGGGCATCCACCCAGGTGAGAGACCATTCTCCTGTACTGAATGTGGAAAACGTTACATTAGCAAATACTTCTCCCCACACCAGAAACTCCACACCGGTGAGAAACCATTCTCATGTACGGAATGTAACAAAAGCTTCCATGAGAAGGGTGTGCTCACAAAACACATGAGAATCCACACAGGGGAGCGACCATTCTCATGTACGGAATGTAACAAAAGCTTCCATGAGAAGGGTGTGCTCACAAAACACATGAGAATCCACACAGGGGAGCGACCATTCTCATGTACGGAATGTAACAAAAGCTTCCCTGAGAAGGGTGTGCTCACAAGCCACATGAGAATCCACACAGGGGAGCGACCATTCTCATGTAGTGAATGTAATAAAAGCTTCACCTGGAAGGGTTCCCTCACAACACACATGAGCATTCACACAGGGGAACGACCATTCTCCTGTACTGAATGTAATAAAAGCTTCATGGGACGGGTTGACCTCACAAGACACATGAGAATCCACACAGGGGAGCGACCATTCTCATGTACGGAATGTAACAAAAGCTTCCCTGAGAAGGGTGTGCTCACAAGCCACATGAGAATCCACACAGGGGAGCGACCATTCTCATGTAGTGAATGTAATAAAAGCTTCACCTGGAAGGGTTCCCTCACAGCACACATGAGAATTCACACAGGGGAACGACCATTCTCCTGTACTGAAGGTGGAAAACGTTACATTAGCAAATACTTCTCCCCACACCAGAAACTCCACACCGGTGAGAAACCATTCTCATGTACGGAATGTAATAAAAGCTTCATGGGACGGGGTGACCTCACAAGACACATGAGAATCCACACAGGGGAGCGACCATTCTCATGTACGGAATGTAACAAAAGCTTCCCTGAGAAGGGTGTGCTCACAAGCCACATGAGAATCCACACAGGGGAGCGCCCATTCTCATGTAGTGAATGTAATAAAAGCTTCACCCAGAAGGGTTCCCTCACAACACACATGAGAATTCACACAGGGGAGCGACCATTCTCATGTACTGAATGTAATGTAAGCTTCATGGCACAGGGTACCCTCACAAAACACATGAGAATCCACACAGGGGAGGAACCATTCTCAATCACTGAATGTAATAAAAGATTCCCTGAGAAGAATACCCTCACAAAACACATGAAAATCCACACAGGGGAGCGACCATTTTCATGTACTGAATGTAATAAAAGATTCCCTGAGAAGGGTGCACTCACAAAACACATGAGAATCCACACAGGGGTGCGACCATTCTCATGTACTGAATGTAATAAAAGATTCCCTGAGAAGGGTGCACTCACAAAACACATGAAAATCCACACAGGGGAGCGACCATTCTCATGTACTGAATGTAATAAAAGCTTCCCTGTGAAGGGTGCCCTCACAACACACATGAGAATCCACACAGGGGAGCGACCATTCTCATGTACTGAATGTAATAAAAGTTTCACTGTGAAAGGTAACCTCACAAAACACATGAGAATCCACACAGGAGAGCGACCATTCTCATGTACTGAATGTAATAAAAGCTTCCCTGTGAAGGCATCCCTCACAAAACACATAAGAATCCACACAGGGGAGTGACTATTCTCATGCATTGAATGTAATAAAAGCTTCATGCAGAAGGTTCATCTCACAACACACATGAAAACTCACACATAAGAGAGGCCATTCTCATGGATTAAATATGGAAGGTCCTTTATTAGGAAGCAAAATCTCTCAAAACACCAGAAAATCCATTTGCCCCCCTAGAAACCATTTACATGACCTCCATGTGGGTAAAGCTTTCATGCTAAACATACACTTAGGGGTAGATTTTCACAGCAGTGCATGCGCCAAACTTGCAATATATGCACGGCGAGTGTGAAAAATGTTTTCTTACTACGGCAGACCTCTCCCAACACCCGAAAATCCACACAGGAGAAAGACCCTTCTCATGTACCAAATGTGGAAAATGTACATTAGGGAGTCTGCGCCCTCACCACACCAGAATGTCCACATTGGAGTCTTAAGTGGAAGAAAAGCTTCCTTGCTAAGTTTACATTAATCTCAAACAGGAAAGTTTTAACAGATGAGAGACCTTTTTCATATAATGAGTGTAATAAAACATTCTCACAGAAGACATGAAAATTCACGCAGGGGAGACCTGAGATCATCCCCAATAAACCCTGGCTTACAAAGGAGGTTCATTCTGATCAAGGTCTGCAGAAACTCATATGGAGACCCTGCCCCGAGAGAAACCATTCTCATGCAATAAATGTAGAAGATGCTTCATTAGGAACGCTCGCCTCTCCCCGTTCCCAAAAATGCACACAGGTGACACGTGATGACATTTAACAAATGCTGCAAAGACCAAGAAAATGTGCCAGAACAATACAGAAATTGTTTGAATTATACTGAGTGCCACGGGTCTGATGTATCGAGACGCTCCCTGTGCATAGAACTCCCCATGGACTCCAGCAGGAAATTCCCTTTCACACAATGTGAGTGCTATGAGGGCATTAGCAGTGAATTGGAGAGACTAGGATCACACTCAGCCAGGGGCACTGTCACCCAGCAGTCTCCTCCATCTCTCCTGCCCCATTAATCTGATGCTGCTGCAGCTTTACTCCTTGTTGGCTGATGGGAGGGCAGTCGCATGCTGCCTTCTCGTTCTGGCCCATGCAGGCCAATGCATGCACATTTCTACCTTCTTCCAGCCCTCGCACGACCATGCAAGAGCAGCTTGAGGCTACTTCCACCTTCTGACCCTTGCAGGTTGGTACCAGTGTGGAATTAAGGGCTTTGTGCTATGGGCAGAGCTGGTTCAAGGGTATTAAATACACTAAGTGAACCTTACTCTTTCTCCCAAAATGATGTCAGGTTCATAGACCCTCCCCTGAGATAAATTCATCATTCATTATGAAACCCACCACTACCATCTCAGTACAATCCTGTAACAATGCGTATTGTTAAATATGAAACTGCTTTATAAATATACAAATATGTGTCAGAAATCATGTCGGCATCTAATGAAGGGGTAAGCTCAGAGTTTGGGGTTTTTTGGACGGGTTAGACAAAGGTTGCCAACTTTTCCACCAACCAGGATTACATGCTTGTGTACTGGGTGCCTCCCCTTATTTGCATGTAATTACATTTATTTACCCCTCAGCCCCTGAATTTGCCTCCTCTTTTACTCTTCTGTCTGTTCCTTGTGCCACCACTGTCTCTTCCCTCTGCTCTGTTTTATCTCCCTTATCTGCTCTCTCTGCCCTTCTCTCTCCCTTCTGTCTCTTATCCTCCTCCAGGCCCTGTTCCCTCCTCTGTTTCTCCCTCCTACATCCCATGTGCCCATGTTCCCCCTCTCCCCTCCATTCCCTGTGACTGCTCTGTTTGCCCCCCTTATGGGATTATTTTGCTTGAATGTCACTCTTGAACTGAAAGCTACAGAGAGAATGAACGGAGGCATATAGAGAACCAGTTCTGGGCCAGGCCAATTCAGAACCGCTTAACCTGAATTACAAATATGCAGGGATGCAGAGGACTGTGCCTGACACCTAATACCCCTGTACAATTGCTTTGGTGACCTCTGACATAATCCACTTTCAAGGTGTCTCTTCCTACATGGCTGTCCAGTAACGCAGCAAAGCAAAAGATAAAAGGACTGATCCAAGCAAGAGAAGAGACGCTGCCAGCCTGCACTTCTCTCCACTGGACTGTTTACCTAAGAGATATGTCAGGCCATATTATTATCATTTCTATTATCTAATGTATATTCTGATTGATTACCTTCTCTGATTATTGTAATCAGCCCTTTAGTGTTATTTGTACCAATCCCCTTTGTCTAATTATTCCTATAAGCTAATAATAAATCCATTATTTCTTTTACCTGGCACTCAGGTGTTCTAACTCAATGTGTGTGTGTGAGAGAGAGAGAAGAGTATTAAAGTAAACCTTGTTACTGGTGCAAGCCCTGTCAGTCACTAATATAAGGCGAGTGATCCTAGTCTCAGTCTGAATCTGGAACATCCTTCCCTCTTGTTCCCATCCCTACTGCCTCTCTGTTTCCCCTGTGGATTAAGCAGCTCTCTGCTCACCTCCCAGCGCACAGTGGAGCTGACAGTGAGGACTTTTTCTTCTGGGCTGCCAGAGATGCAGAATTTAGAGCAGCTGGGAGCTACTGCCAATGAGGAGGGGGAAACTGAGCAATGGCCCCACCGGTTCGCCCTATACTTCCAGTCACAGCAGGGGAGGTGAGGAGAGGGCCTCATGAAGGTTGAAGAGAGCTGTGCTAGCTGAGCTCCTAACCCCTGTCCTTCCCACTCCCATCTATAAACAGGAAGTGTCACAGGCGCATGAATTTTAGTGTCTAGTCAGTTCTTACCAGACACTGTAGAGGTCCATATAAATCTGGATTGTCTGTTAAATCCAGTGGGAGCACTGAGAGGAGAGGATCACCTTGCTGGCGGCTGGAAAGAATCAGTAAGTACTGCTTGGAGAAATTTTTATAACTTAAAATTATTGGGGAGAACGATACTATTGGGGCATATTATTTAGTGTGTGTATTTTGTTTTAAATAGATAATCAGAAAGTCAGGCATCAAACAGAAGTTTGTGTGTTTTATTTTAAATAGAATGTCAGGCAACAAAAAAGTTTCTGTGTTTTATTTTACATAGAAAGGCAACAAACCCAAAGTTGTGTTACTTTGAATAGGTAATAAGAAGTCAGGCAACAATCCAAAGTTTGTGTTATTTTACATAGTGAGAAAGTTAGGCAACAAACAGAAGTTTATGTGTTTTATTTTAAATAGGCAGTCAGAAAGGCAACAAACCCAAATTTGTGTTATTTTGAATAGGTAGTAAGAAAGTCAGGCAACAAACAGAAGTTTGGGGTAGATTTTCAAAAAGCGCGCCTTCGCGTACTTTTGTTGGCGCATCAGGCGCCAACAAAAGTACGCTGGATTTTAGTAGATACGCGCGTAGCCGCTAAAATCCTGGATCGGCGCGCACAAGGCTACCGATTTCGTGTAGCCGGCGCGCGCCGAGCCGCGCAGCCTACCTCCGTTCCCTCCGAGGCCGCTCCGAAATCGGAGCGGCCTCGGAGGGAATTCGCTATCGCCCTCCCCTCACCTTCCCCTCCCTTCTTCTACCTAACCCCCCCTACCTTTTTGGGGGATTTATGCCTCCCGGAGGGAGAAGAAAATCCCCGCGTGCCAGCAGGCCACTGGCGCGCCTAGACGCAACCTGGGGGCGGTTCCGGAGGGCGCGGCCACGCCCCCGGACCGCCCCTGGCCGAAACGCTGCGTCCCGCCCCGAAAACGCCATGCCAATCGGCCCCGCCCCCGAACACACCCCCCCTCGGAAAACCCCGGGACTTACGCGAGTCCCGGGGCTCTGCGCGCGCCGGCAGGCCTATGTAAAATAGGCGCACCGGCGAGCAGGGCTCTTAAAATCCGCCCCTTTGTGTGTTTTATTTTAAATAGGCAACCAACAAGTTTGTGTGTTTTATTTTAAATAGAAAATCAGGCAACAAACAAGTTTGTGTGTTTTATTTTAAATAGAAAGGCAAAAATCAAGTTTGTGTTATTTTGAATAGGTAGTCAGAAAGTCAGGAACTCTGATTCCAGTCCCCAAGCCTCTCTTCCGGTTCCGGCTTTTGCCCTCTCTGGGCTCTTCTCTGACCTCAGACTGGCCCTGACCACCACCTACTGATGCTTACCTCTGACCTCGGACTGGACCTGATTACTACTCCTTCGGCCTCCCTCACCTAACCCAGGCTGGTCCATCTCCGGTCCCGGCCCCAGTCCTCTCGAACCGGGCTTGACCTGCCTCTCATTCACCCTGGACTCTGTGGCATCTGTCTCTTCTGGCCACTCTCCCAGGACCAGCTATGCAGAGGTCCGCCTAAGAACAGCCAGCCCCGGCACGCAAGGGCTGGTAGTGGCGAAGCTCCTGCAGGCCTCTGTTTCCTGTCTGGCTCACCTCCTAATGGTGGGGACCTGTGGTGCTCATCCCCATAGGTAGCGCCAACATCACCTCTGGCAAAGGGTCCACATTCCATAACAGTGCCTCTCTCTATCCCCTGTGGATTAAGCAGCTCTATATTCTCACCTCTCAGCACACGGTGGAGCTGACAGAGATGTGAAATTTAGAGTAAGAAAAACCTTTGGGTTCTTAAAGATCTCTATAAGAACATAAGAACCTAGCTGAAAGACAATTTAGCGTACAAATGGGTAACTCACCCTCCAAACCCCACAACCTCGCTCAAGGAGTACCACAAGGTTCATCTCTTTCATCTACGCTCTTCAATATATATCTCCTCCCCCTCTGCCATCTCCTTGCTAAACTTAATCTTCCGCACTTCATATATGCCGATGATGTGCAGATACTTATTCCGGTTAAAGACTCTATACACAAAGCCATTGAAACTTGGAAATCCGCCCTCTCTGAAATTAGCAGCCTCCTATCCAACAACTTTCTCGCCCTCAACGCTACTAAAACGGAACTCATCCTTATTTCACCCCCTAACATCTCCCCCACCCATCTTATGACCCCCCCACACACACACAACAATAATCCCTCCACTAACATCACCTTCTCCACCCATGTACGAAGCCTCGGCGTATCCATTGACTGTCACCTTAATTGCAAGAAATTCATCAATAACACCCTTAAAGATTGCTTCTACAAACTGCACACCCTTAAAAGACTCAAACCACTCTTACATCTCAATGACTTCCGTACTATATTACAAGCACTCATTCTATCAAAAATAGATTACTGCAACTCCTTGCTTTTAGGCCTGCCTAAAAACACCATACAGCCTTTACAACTCCTCCAAAATGCAGCTGCCCGAATACTCACCAACACCCACAAAAATGATCACATAACCCCGGTACTCAAACATCTACATTGGTTACCCGTAGCATCTAGAATTACCTTCAAAGCCCTCACTTTAATACACAAATCTCTTCACAACCAGAACATGCACTGGTACAAAGAACACCTCTCCTTTCACAACAGCAATAGACCCACTAGAAAACAATATCTAGCAACATTACACACCCCATCACCTAGGCTTACTAAACTTCGCACCACAAGCGAAAGGGCCCTCTCCCTAGCAGGTCCTTTACTCTGGAATAAACTACCTACCTCCCTCCGCCAAGAAACCTGCCCAAAAAATATTCAGGCAAAACCTGAAGACCTGGTTCTTCAAACACTCATACACCTAACATGCACACAGTCACTAGCACCCCCCCCCCTCCAACTCATTACCTCCCTCCTCTTCCCTCACCCCCCCCCCCATCCTTTCCACCTCCTATCCACACCCTCTCCACTTCACCTGACACTCTCCCATCTCCCCTACACCCCATAAAGTGAAATTACCAGGACAGCATATTGTATATTGTACATAAGAACTTGTTATTCCCACACGTGTTTATATGCCGCCTACAAATGTTGATATCCTTCCTATTTATCAGAATTTCTTTGCCCCCCCCCCCGTTTAGATAGATAACCTCTATCATGCATACCATTTAGTTAATTATTTATTGTATATTCTACTCTGTTAATTGTATGTTTTTAATGTTCCTTGTATATTCTACACTATTAATTGTATGTTTTTTAATGTTCCTTATATAATTATATGATAATTGTAAAGCCTGTTGCTCAGTTCTGTTCTCTGTAAACCGACGAGATGTTCCCAACGTTCGTCGGTATATAAAAGCTATTAAATAAATAAATAAATAAATAAATAAATTGCCATACTGGGTCAGACCAAAGGTCCATCAAGCCCAGCATCCTGATTCCAACAGTGGCCAATCCAGGTCACAGGTACCTGGCAGGATTCCTAAATTACATAAGAACATAAGAAATTGCCAGACTGGGTCCGACCAAGGGTCCATCAAGCCCATCAACCTGTTTCTAGAGATGTGAATCGTGTCCTCGATCGTCTTAACGATCGATTTCGGCTGGGAGGGGGAGGGAATCGTATTGTTGCCGTTTGGGTGTGTAAACTATCGTGAAAAATCGTTAAAATCGTGAGCCGGCACACTAAACCCCCCTAAAACCCACCCCGACCCTTTAAATTAAATCCCCCACCCTCCCGAACCCCCCCCAAATGCTTTAAATTACCTGGGGATCCGGCGGCGGTCCGGAACGGCCCCCTCAATAGAAACGTGTTGTCTTCAGCCGGCGCCATTTTTCAAAATGGCCGCCGCAAAATGGCGGCGGCCATAGACAAAAATGATTCGACGGAGGAGGTCGTTCCGGACCCCCGCTGGACTTTTGGCAAGTCTTGTGGGGGTCAGGAGGCCCCCCCAAGCTGGCCAAAAGTTTCCTGGGAGTCCAGCGGGGTTCCGGGAGCGATTTCTTGCCGCGAATCGTTTTCGTACGGAAAATGGCGCCGGCAGGAGATCGAGTGCAGGAGGTCGTTCAGCGGCGGTCCGGAACCCCCGCTGAACGACCTCCTGCAGTCGATCTCCTGCCGGCGCCATTTTCCGTACGGAAAATGGCGCCAGCCATACGCGTATGGCCGGCGCCATTTTCCGTACGAAAACGATTCGCGGCAAGAAATCGCTCCCGGAACCCCGCTGGACTCCCAGGAAACTTTTGGCCAGCTTGGGGGGGCCTCCTGACCCCCACAAGACTTGCCAAAAGTCCAGCGGGGGTCCGGAACGACCTCCTCCGTCGAATCGTTTTTGTCTATGGCCGCCGCCATTTTGCGGCGGCCATTTTGAAAAATGGTGCCGGCTGAAGACAACACGATTCTATTGAGGGGGCCGTTCCGGACCGCCGCCGTTCTGGACCACCGCCGGATCCCCAGGTAATTTAAAGCATTGGGGGGGGGGTTCGGGAGGGTGGGGGATTTAATTTAAAGGGTCGGGGGTGGGTTTTAGGGGGTTTTAGTGTGCCGGTTTTCCTGCCCTCCCTCTTCCCCCGATTTACGATTTTTTAACGATAAATCGGGGGAATTGGTATTGTATCGTGGCCCTAACGATTTTTTGACGATTTAAAATATATCGGACGATATTTTAAATCGTCAAAAAACGATTCACATCCCTACCTGTTTCCAACAGTGGCCAATCCAGGCTACAAGTACCTGGCAAGTACCCAAACACTAAGTAGATCCCATGCTACTGATGCCAGTAATAGCAGAGGCTATTTCTTAAGTCAACTTGATTAATAGCAGTTAATGGACTTCTCCAAGAACTTATCCAATCCTTTTTTTAAACCCAGCTACACTAACTGTCTTAACCACATCCCCTGGCCTCAAATTCCAGAGCTTAATTGTGCATTGAGTGAAAAAGAATTTTCTCCAATTAGTTTTAAATGTGCCACATGCTAACTTCATGGAATGCCCCCTAGTCCTTCTATTATCTGAAACAGTAAATAACTGATTCATATTTACCCGTTTTAGGCCTCTCATGATTTTAAAGACCTCTATCATATCCCCCCTCAGCCTTATCTTCTCCAAGCTGAACAGCCCTAAACTCTTTAGCCTTTCCTCATAGGGGAGCTGTTCCATCCCCTTTATCATTTTGGTTGCCCTTCTCTGTACCTTCTCCAGTGCAACTGGATGCAGCGACCAGAATTTTACACAGTACTCACAGTGCGGTCTCACCATGGACTAATTCAGATACATTATGACATTTTATTCACCATTCTGTTTGCCTTTTTGACTGCCGCAGCACACTGAGCCAACGATTTCAATGTATTATCCATTATGACGTCTAGATCTTTTTCCTGGTTGGTAGTTCCTAATGTAAAATCTAACTCCGTGTAACTACAGCATGGGTTATTTTTTCTTATATGCATCATCTTGCACTTGTCCATATAATATTTCATCTGCCATTTGGATGCCCAATCATCCAGTCTCGCAAGGTCCTCCTGCAATTTATCACAATCCGCTTGTGATTTAACTACCCTAAATAATTTTGTATCATCTGCAAATTTGATTACCTCACTCACCATATTCCTTTCCAGATCATTTATAAATATATTGAAAAGCACCAGTTCAAGTACACATCCCTGAGGCATTCCACTGTTTACACTTTTCCACTGAGAAAATTGACCATTTAATCCTACTCTCTATTTCCTATTTTATAACCAGTTTGTAATCCACAAAAGGACATCGCCTCCTATCCCATGACTTTTTAGTTTTCTTAGAAGCCTCTCATAAGGAACTTTGTCAAATGCCTTCTGAAAATCCAAAAACATTACAGCTACCAGTTCACCTTTATTTATTTATTTATTTATTTATTTATTTATTTATTTGCTTTTATATACCGACATTCGTTGGGGTACATCACATCGGTTCACATTATAACTGGATAATGGCATAACGGGAGTCATACCATTTTACATTGTAACATTAATAAATGCATAGGAACATTTTAACAGTGAGAAACACAGGTTAACAGTTTAATAGTGAAGAGTAGAGGAACAAAGGGATAGTATTTGTACATATTAACAATTGAGGAGAACCTTTTACATGTTTTTTTTTTATTTTTGTCATACTTATTATATGTGAACAGGCTTCATTTTGAGTTAGAGGAGGGCAGGGGGGAGGGAGGGAGGAGGGGAGAGCTAAGTTGTTGGTTGGTAGGCTTTCTGGAACAGCCATATTTTCAGATGTTTTTTGAAGGTCTGGAGAGAGGGTTCCAGTCTGAGGTGGGAGGGTAACTGGTTCCAGAGGGTCGGACCGGCTACTGAGAAGGAGCGATGTCTGGTGGAAGACAGGTGAGCATGTTTAGTGTGAGGAATGACCAGGAGGCCTGTGTTTTGGGAGCGTAGGCATTTCTGGCTTTGATGAAGTTGGGGAGGGTTTTTAGACCATTTGGTTTTATGGTTGTTGATGATTTTGTGTAATACAGTGAGGGTTTTGTATTGTGATCGGTGTGAGGTGGGGAGCCAGTGTAAGGCTTTTAGAGTGGGGTGATGTGGGAGGATCTGTTGGCGTTTGTGAGGGATCTTGCTGCTGCGTTTTGGAGTAGCTGGAGTGGTTTAATGGTGGAGGAGGGTAGACCGAGGAGGAGGGAGTTGCAGTAATCAATCTTCGATAGTATGAGGGATTGGAGAAATGTGCGGTAGTCGTGGTGGAAAAGCAGTGGTTTGAGCTTCCTGAGGATTTTTAATTTGTAGAAACCTTCTTTGATTGTGTGGTTGATGTGTTTCTTCAAGTTGAGGGAGGTGTCCAGGTGGAAGCCTAGGTCTCTGATCTCATTGGAGAGGGTGGAGGGTGGCTGGTTGGGGGGGTTGTCATTGCTGGAGTTGGAGGGGTATTTGTTTGATAGGAGGAGGATTTCGGTTTTTTTGTGGTTGAGGGTGAGTGATATCTGTGTGAGGAGATTTGATATTTGTAAGGAGAGCAAGGTCCAGAGGGAGATGGTGTTAGTTATGCTTTCTTTGACGGGGAGGAGAATCTGGACGTCGTCAGCATAGATGAAGTAGGTGAGGTCGAGACTGGAGAGGAGTTTACAGAGAGGGAGCATGTATATGTTGAATAGTGTAGATGAGAGGGAGGAACCTTGAGGGACTCCGTGGGGGAGTGGAAATTGTTCGGATTCACTGTTGTTGAATTGAACTTTGAATAATCGGTTGGATAAGTAAGATCGAAACCAGTTGAGGGTTGTTTCGGTGAGGCCAATCTCCATGAGGCGGGTCATTAGTATCCACATGTTTGTTAACCCCTTCAAAAAAATGAAGCAAATTTGTGAGGCAAGACTTCCCTTGGGTAAATCCATGCTGACTGCTCCATTAAAACATGTCTTTCTATATGCTCTGTGATTTTGATCTTTAGAATAGTTTCCGCTATTTTTTCCAGCACTGAAGTCAGGCTCACCATTCTATGGTTTCCCGGATCATGCCTGGAGCCCTTTTTAAATCTTGGGGTTACATTGGCCACGGAACAGTCTTCAAGGAAAAATGGATATTTTTAATGATAGGTTAAAAATTTAAGTAATAGATCTGAAATTTCATTTTTTTTACTTCCTTCAGAACCCTGAAGTACATACCTTCCGGTCCAGGTGATTTCCTACTCTTTAGTTTGTCAATCTGGCACACTACATCTTACAGGTTCACAGTGATTTATTTATTTATTTATTTATAACTTTTCTATACCGAAGTTCAAATAACAGAGTTACTTATCACTACGGTTTACATTTCAACCATAAAACAGACAGTAAAAAATTTGTCTTACAATGAACAAGGAGGAAATAACTTGGATACAACTTAAGCAAGGGGAAAACTAAGTATCAAACTAGTAAAAACTGGATGATTGAAATTTCCGTCAAAATGTTTTGTTAATTACCAGGGTAAGAAATTTTCCTTTAATGAGCCATCCCACCTGGAGAATTTTTTAAGGGATAAAGCTAGACTAGGAATGATTGCCAATCAGTCAGAAACATCGGTTGTTTAAACATAAATAGAATTCACTCCCTTATAGTTTGAAATAATGTGAAATTTATGGTTTAAGTCAGGACCCCCCACATTATAGTTCACATGAGAGATATATTGAGATGTTTGTTTATTTGGTTTGTTTTCTTTGTGATTTATGAATGTCTCATAATGTGATTACCTACATTATATGAAAATACAATGTTGTATTATTTTTTAATTTGAAAAAAATTGAATAAAGAGATAATAACAAAAAAAACAAAAAAAACTGGATGATTGGGGTAGTGGGCCAACTGGGATGGGGAGATTGACTGGTGGGAGGGGTGAGGGAAGGTGGTTACTACATCTTTATTGGAAATCAAATGCATAAATTGAAAGCCTAGGCGGTAAAAATATACGTAGGAAAAAAGCTTGGGAAGAGATGGTCCATGGAGGTTGTAGCGGGGACGAGTAGATTATGGGAAAGCTTGTCTGAACAGAAGAGTCTTAAGTCTCTTCTTGAAAGTAATTGGGCATTGTTCAAGCCTAAGGTCGGGTGGGAGCAAATTCCACTGTTTGTGACCTGCGGAGGAAAGAGCTCTTTTACTTAAAGAAGTTTTGATTGTAGGTGCTTGAAGAGTGCCTCTCTGCGCTAATCTCTGAGGTCGGGCTGAGGTATGAAGTTGCAGGGGGGTCGAGAGGTCCAGCGGAGAGATGTTAAAAATGGCTTGGGTGATTGATAAAAGCTTGTAGAGGATCCTAAATTTGACTGGTTTAGTTGATTTAGTTGATTTGGTTTAGTTGATCTGACTCATCACCCTTGAAAGCCATCTCTGAAACCAGTATCTCCCCAACATCCTCATTAGTGAACACAGAAACAAAGAATTAATTTAGTCTTTCTAGAATGGTCTTATCTTCCCTAACAGCCAATTTAACCCCTTGGTCATCTAATGGTCCAACTGACTCCTTCGCAGGCTTCCTGCTTCAGATATATTTTTAAAAGTTTTTATTATGCGTTTTTGCCTCTACTGCCAACTTCATTTCAAATTCTCTTTTAGACTGTGTTATCAATCTTTTACACTTAACTTGACAATGCTTATGCTTTTTCCTATTTTCTTCAGATGGATCCTTCTTCCAATTTTTGAAGGATGTTTTTTTTTGGCTAAAATAGCTTCTTTTGTTGTGGTCCCGACCGCTCCTCTCATGTTCGGGGTCAGGCCCGCTTACCGCCTCTTCTGCCCACACAGGAGTCCACCGGGTTCCAGGCCCATCAGGGTCTCCGTCCGAGGAGTTCCCATGAGGAGGACGCCATTACAGGCCTTTTTCCGTCTGGCCTCGCGCGCGCGAGGAGGGCTCTCTTGAGCGCTCAGCTACCGGAGGTCCGGCTCTGGTCCGTCCGCTGACGTCACGCCCTGCTCCCGATTTAACCGGCGTCCAGCCCTCCCTTAGACGCCTTGCAACGAGGTTCCTTGCTGACTAGTTGCTTCCTGTTCCTGTTCCTGCTTGCTGTGTCTCATTGTCTTCCTGGTTCCTGATCCCGGTTTGCCTAACGGACTTCTCTGCTAGCCTGCTGCCTGCCTTGATCCCGGTTTGCCTAACGGACTTCTCTGCTAGCCTGTTGCCTGCCTTGATCCCGGTTTGCCTAACGGACTTCTCTGCTAGCCTGCTGCCTGCCTTGATCCCGGTTTGCCTAACGAACTTCTCTGCTAGCCTGCTGCCGCCTTGATCCCGGTTAGCCACGGACTTCTCTGCCAGCCTGACGCTGGCTCTGATCCCGGGGTTCCTCGCGGCCTACTCTGCTAACCAGCCGCCCGCCGCTACCTTGCTCCGCGGCTGTCCAGCCTCCGTTTCTCCGCTGGCTCTGACTCCGCCCTATTCTCTGAACTGCCTGCCAGCACACAACCTGCTTCCTCCTGATAGTCCTCCTTGTACCACCTGACCTCTCTCCTGGCCTCCTTTGGACTTGCTTTCTCTGGACTATCTTGTCTGTTCTACTCCTTAGGGCCTGGGTTCCTATGGGCTCCTCCCAGGGGAATTCCAGGCTCCGGGTGTCCGTGCCAGGTCTTGACTCCGCCCCCCGGTCTGCGCTGTGTTACCTGCAGGCCGGCCCAAGGGTCCACTTCCCACCTTACCGCAGCCTAGTCACAACAGTTTGCAAGGCCATGGACCCAGCGGAGGCTCCCAGTCTACAGGCCATCCCGGGAATGGCACAACGCCTCCAACAACAACAGCATTGCATTGATGCTCTTGCTGCCACTGTGGAACAGCTGGTTTCCCGCCTGGAGGCACAACCACCGGAACCAGTCCCAGCTCCGCCTCCCGCTCCTGTTCTCAGCTCTACATCGGTAACCCAGTTGCCTGCTCCGACTCGCTATGCTGGGGACACCAAAGCATGCCGATGCTTCCTGAACCAATGCTACGTCCGGTTCACCCTGCTGCCAGCACAGTTCCCCTCGGACTCTGTCAAGGTAGCTTATATTTTCTCGTTAATGGACGGTAAAGCACTGGACTGGGCTTCTCCCATGTGGGAGCGGCAGGACCCTCTTCTACATAACCTCCAAGAGTTCGTTCTTAACTTCCGCCAGGCTTTTGATGACCCTGCTCGTCAGACCACAGCCGCCTCTGAACTTTTGCACCTTATGCAAGGGGTGCGTTCTGTGGCGGACTATACTATTGATTTCCGCACCCTTGCCACGGAGGTCGGTTGGCGGGACGACTGCCTTAGGGGGATCTTTCTTGAGGGCCTGTCTAGCCGCATCAAGGATGAGCTGGCCGGCCGTGATCTTCCGGATGACCTCAATGAGTTAATCGACATAGTTGGCAGGGTGGATCGTCGACTCCAACAACGAGATAAGGAGATGCGCTCCTCTCGAAGGTCTCCACCCGCCTCTCAGGCTCACGCCCGGCCCACGGGGCCCAGGGCACCACCTTCTCCCTCCACACCGGGGGAACCAATGCAACTGGGCAGGGCTCCGTTGACTGCGGAGGAGAAGAGGAGACGCCGGTCCCAGGGTCTTTGTCTCTACTGTGGAGGGAACGGTCACTTTCTCTCCACTTGCCCGGAGCGTCCGGGAAACGACCGTGCCTAGGTCATCCTGAGGAGCTACTCATAGGCTATACATGCTCAGCTCCTCAATGCACCATGCCGGTGAAACTCAAATACCCCAGAGGGGAACTTCTGACTTGAGCCTTCATCGACTTTATAGCAACTTTATAGTAGCGGACTTGGTGAATCAGCTTTCGCTACCCACACAGCCCACGGACCCTCCTTTGCACATCTCCTCTATCTGAGGTACCTTGCTTCCTGGGACCATCTCCTGCTGCACCAGCCCTTTGACTCTCCAGACCGGACTGCTCCACTCGGAGGAGATTTCGCTGCTCATTTTGGAACGGGCAGTCCATCCCCTGATCCTTGGACTACCGTGGCTATGCCGCCACTCCCCTGTGATTCAATGGGACACCCTCCAGTTGACCCAGTGGAGTCCCTTCTGCTTCTCACACTGCCTACAGATCCCTCATCCTCCATCATCGGTCCAGCTATGTTCTTCTCTCCTACTGCCAGAGCCGTACCAAGCCTTCGCAGATGTATTCTCTAAGGAGATGGCTGAAATCCTCCCTCAACACCGACCGTTTGACTGCTCTATCGATCTGCTCCCCGGTACCACACCTCCGCGGGGCCGAGTATACCCGCTGTCTCTGCCAGTGACGGCCGCCATGTCCCAGTACATTGTTGAGAACCTTGCTAAAGGCTTCATTCGCCCCTCTCGATCCCCTGCCAGGGCTGGCTTCTTTTTTGTGGGTAAGAAGGACGGTTCGTTCCGCCCATGTATTGACTATCGAGGCCTAAATGCCATTACCAAGAGAGACCGCTACCCACTTCCGCTGATCCCCAAACTCTTGGATACGCTTCAAAGGGCCAAACTCTTCACGAAGCTCGACCTCCGGAGGGCCTATAACCTCGTACGCATCCGCCCCGGAGATGAATGGAAGACTGCCTTCAACACCAGGGATGGGCATTACGAATACTTGGTAATGCCCTTTGGACTCTGTAACGCCCCGGCAGTCTTCCAGAACCTCATGAATGAGGTCCTGCGTGAGACGCTACACTCGCACGTCATCGTGTACTTAGATGACGTGCTGATCTTCTCTAAGGATCTGGAATCCCACCGTCGCCACGTCAGGCAAGTTCTGCAAGCCCTAAGAGACAATCACCTTTAAGCCAAGCTGGAGAAATGCGTCTTCGAGGCAGAGTCGTTACCCTTCCTGGGGTACATCATCTCAGCCACGGGGTTCCAGATGGATCCTGAAAAGGTCTCTGCCATCACGAACTGGCCTCGGCCGGTTGGCCTCAAGGCTCTGCAAAGGTTCTTGGGGTTTGCTAATTTTTACAGACACTTTATCCCTCACTACTCCCATCGAGTCACTCCCCTCACTGCTCTGACCCGTAAGGGAGCCGATGTCAAGTCCTGGCCTGACTCTGCCATCGAGGCCTTCGCAGACTTGAAAGAGGCATTCTTGGCCAACACCTGTCTCCGCCACCCGGACCCAACGCGCCCCTTCATAGTCGAAATGGACGCCTCCAGTGTTGCCGTCGGGGCAGTCCTCAGCCAGCACTCCTCATCGGGCCAACTCCTGCCCTGCTCATACTACTCGAGGAAGTTCTCGCCAGCGGAAGTGAACTACTCCATTGGGGATAAAGAACTTTTGGCCATTAAGCTTGCCTTTGAGGAGTGGAGGCAATGGCTTGAGGGAGCCAACCACCCAATCACAGTGTACATGGACCATAAGAACTTGGAGTTCTTGTCTCAAGCCCAACGCCTGAACCCACGTCAGGCCTGTTGGTCCTTGTTCTTTAGCGCTTTGACTTCACTCTGCGCTACCGCCCTGCTGCTAAGAACGCCCGGGCCGACGCTCTGTCCCGGTCCTCCTTCTCCGAAGAGGATCTAGAGCCTCCCCAGTTCATCCTGGATCCTTCCAAGGTCCAACTGTCAGCCCTGACTGTGCTCTCTCAAGATAGGACCGTGGTTCCCCAACGCAATCGAATGAAGGCACTGCGTTGGGCCCACGACTCTCTCACAGGGGATCATGCCGGTCAAGAACGTACATTGGAGCTCCTTAACCGCTTCTACTGGTGGCCCAGCGTTTGGCAGGACGTCCGGACCTACGTAAATTCATGTCCTACTTGTGCCCAACAGAAGCCTAGCCCAGGACTCCCGTGTGGCCTCCTGCAGCCTCTCCCGATACCCACAGAGCCTTGGACCCATCTCGCCACAGACCTCATGGTCGACCTACCCCTGTCACGTTGGAACACGGTAATTTGGGTCACCGTGGATCGTTTCTCCAAAATGGCCCACTTTGTGCCCTTGCCCAAGTTGCCATCCGTACCCGAACTGGCTCTTCTTTTCGCCCAGCACATCTTTCGAATCCATGGGCTCCCCGTGGACATCTTTCTGAGCGGGGTCCCAATTCACCGCCCGTTATTGGAGGGCCCTCTGCAAATGCTTTAAAGTCCAACTCAGCTTCTCTACCGCCTTTCATCCGCAAAGCAATGGACAATCCGAAAGGATGAACCGCACCCTCAAGACCTTCCTGCGAGCCTTCATTAACGAGAGGCAGGACAACTGGACTGAGCTTCTGCCCTGGGCCGAGTTTGCGTACAACAACCAGTACCACGCCGCCACCGGAGCAATGCCCTTCCAGGTGGTGTATGGAAAGCAGCTCAAACCTCCGCTACCCATCGCCACACCCAGTGCCTCTCCAGCCGCACAACTCACCGCCCAGCAACTACAGGCCCTTTGGCAAACCACCCAGACCAAACTGAGTGATTCTGCCACCTCGGCCAAACAAGTGGCCGACCGTCATCGTCAACCTGCCCCTGTGTACCAGCCCGGGGACCGGGTCTGGCTCAGTACTAAAAACATCCACCTGAGGTTGCCCTCAAGGAGATTCGAGCCCAAATTCTGTGGACCCTTCCGGGTTGCTGAAAGGGTGGGCCTCGTCTCCTACAGTCTGCGGTTGCCGTCCTCCCTACGGATCCACAATGTCTTCCACGTCTCTCTACTGAAGCCACTGGTCCTCTCTCGCTTCCACCGCCGACTCCCTGACACTCCTGCTACGCCCATCGCCGAGGATCCTACGTTACAGGTATCTGAGGTGGTCAATGTACGCTTCTGCAATCGAAGATGGGAGTATCTCCTAGCCTGGGAGGGTTGCGGTGATGAGGATAATATCCTGGAACCTGCCAGCAACATCCTGGACAAGTCCCTCCTTGGGCAGTTTCACCTGGACCATCCTGAAAAGCCGGGGCCTCTGAAGAGGGGCCGTAAAGGGGGGGGGGGTACTGTTGCGGTCCCAACCGCTCCTCTCATGTTCGGGGTCAGGCCCGCTTACCGCCTCTTCTGCCCACCCAGGAGTCCGCCGGGTTCCGGGC
>NW_021821454.1:0-69041 GCF_901001135.1 Rhinatrema bivittatum | reverse complement strand
ATAAAGTGTTACCGTAGGGTGTACGGTTAAATGCTTAATAGGTGCTTTAACCTGGAAGAGTCAGAGTCCATTCTTGAGTGTAAATGCCAGTCGGGTAAGAGTGAGGTCAATCTAGTGAATGTCTGTTGGATCGGTGAAGGCTTGGAGGAAGAGCCAGGTTTTAAGTCTTTTTCTAAAAGTTAAAAGGCAGGGCTCCAGTCTGAGATTTGATGGGATGCTATTCCAGATAGATGGGCCAGCTATCGAAAAAGCTCTGTCTTTGGTTGTAGAGAGGCGTGAGGCTTTAGTGGGGGGAAATTTCAGAGTGCCTTTGAGAATATCCCTAGTTGGTCTGTTGGAGGAGTGGAGTTTGAATGGGATTTCCAGGTCGAGTTGAAGATGATGATGAATGGTTTTATGAATTAAGGTGATTGATTTGTATAGAATTCTGAAATGAACTGGTAACCAATGTAGGTTCCTGAGGATGGGTGAGATGTGTTCGCCGCGGCTGGTACTGGTCAGCAATCTTGCTGCCGCGTTTTGAATCATCTGCAGTGGTTTGGTAGTGGATTTGGGGAGGCCTAGGAAAAGGGCACTGCAGTAGTCTATTTTGGCGAATAGTAGCGCTTGGAGGACTGTCCTGAAGTCATGGAAGAATAAGAGTGGTTTCAGTCGTTTTAGAACCTGTAGTCTGTAGAAACAGTCTTTGGAAGTTGTGTTGACCATTTTCTTTAGGTTTAGTCGATTGTCTAGTATTACCCCAAGGTCTCTAACCTGCTTGCAGGTAATGTGAGAAGAGTGTGGTGATGGTGGGGCGATATTGTTTTCATTTGAGGAGATATGGAGCAGCTCTGTCTTGGAGGCATTGAGAACCAGGTTTAAGCTGTTGAGTAGATTAGTGATGGAAAGAAGGCAGTTATTCCAGTGATTGAGCGCTTTGATATTGATTCTGTTATAGGGATTAGAATCTGCACGTCGTCTGCGTACAGATAATGAATTAGGTTGAGATCTGTTAACAGTTGGCAGAGGGGGAGGAGGTATATATAAAGAGGGTAGGGGATAAGGAGGAGCCTTGTGGTACACCCAGAGTTGATTTTGTTAGGGGTGACTCTTTATTGTTGATTTTGACTTTGAAAGTCCTATTGTTGAGGAAGGACTTGAACCAGTTGTGGGCAGATCCGGAGATGCCGATATCTGCTAGGCGATCCAGCAGGATGGTGTGGTTGACGGTGTCGAATGCCGCCGAGATGTCTAACAGGACTAGTAAAAAGGAGTGTCCTTTGTCTAACCCCATAATAATATGGTCTGTAAGAGAAATGAGGAGGGTTTCCGTGTTGCGTGATTTACGGAAACCATATTGCGAAGGGTATAGGATCTTGTGGTCTTCTAGATATTCAGAAAGTTGGGTGTTTACCAGTTTCTCCGTTAGTTTGGCAACGAAGGGGAGGTTAGAGATGGGTCTGAAATTAGCTAGTACATTCGGGTCTAAGTTGTGTTTCTTGAGGAGGGGCTTGAGTGAGGCGGTTTTGAGGCTGTCTGGGTAGCTTCCTTGTGTTAGAAGGCTGTTTATGATGCTGGTCAGAGGTCCTGAGATCGTGTCAGGGATGAGAAGCAGGAGTCTCGATGGGATGTTATCGGCTGGATGGCTAGATGGTTTCTGTCTTTTTAGAAGGGATTCAATCTCTTTAGTGGAGATTGATTCAAAACTGTCAAATTTGGGTCTAGTAAGAGACTGGTGATTCTCGCCTGACTTGGGAGGTGTAGTATTTGGAGGAAGGAGGGCGAGGGTATTTAAGATCTTCTGTTGAAAGAAAGAAGCAAGCTCATTAGCCTTGGAAAGAGCTTGTTCGTCTGGGATAGGTGGGGGGGGTAGATTTAGTGATTTGTGTTACATAGGCGAATAGGGCCTGGGCATCATATTGGAAATGGTGTATTTTGTTTGCATAGTATTCCTTTTTTTGCTGTAGAATGGCAGTCCTGTAGTGATGTAAGAATCCCTTGTATGTTGCAAGGGTAGCTGTGTTAGGGGTTTTGCGCCATCTATTTTCTTTTTGTCGTAAGTCCTGTTTCATCTGTTTAAGTTCAGTGCTGAACCAGGGTTGATTTCCCTTTTTTGTTGGGTTGATTGATTTGGAGACTATTGGGCACCATTTATTTGCAACTGTTTCTGTGATCTTTTGCCAAGAGGATAGGGCTGAGTCAGGGTTAGTTAGGTCTAAGTTAGGGAGTTCATTGGAGAGTTGATCGCTGAGTGTATCAGCTGGACATGCTTTCCTGAATTGGATGGTAGAAAGGTGTGGGGAGGTGTGTGTTTGTTTGTGTGTGGAGAAGGAAGATTCTATCAGGAAATGGTCTGACCAGGGGATTGGAGTACAGGTGGGTTCTACTGTGCTGGTGAAATTAGCGTTGATGAATATTAGGTCCAGCGTGTGTCCAGCTTTATGAGTGGGGCTGTTGATGGTCTGAGTGAATCCCATAGCTCCAAGGGAGGTGAGGAGGGCTTCACAGTTCGCAGAGCGAGGTGTTGCGTTTGTATGGAGGTTGAAGTCCTCCATGATCATTGTTGGAAGGTCTGAGTTGATATGTTTCACAATGGATTCTATGAGGGGTGAGGGGTCCGTTTCTAGAACTCCTGGAGGAGCGTAGACTAACAGTATTTGTAGATGTTTTGACTTGACTAGGCCCAATTCCAGTTTGGACTCTGTCTTGATTGAATGTGCGGTCAGTCTGAGTTCTTTCTTGGTGGCTAGAAGTCCGCCTCCTCTTTTTTTGTGTCTATGGAAGGTGAAGATGTCATAGGTCTGGATGGGTAGTTGGTTGGTTAAGGCGATGTCCGAGTTTTTTAACCAGGTTTCTGTGATGGCACAGATGTCTGGGTTGGAATCCAAAAGGTAATCATTGAGAATGTGTGTCTTCTTAGTTAAGGATTGCGCATTGAAGAGGGTTACTGAGAGAAGCGTGAGGCCTAGAAGTTGGTTCAATGGAGATGTCATGATAGGGATAATTCTTTTTCGTGTGACATTGATGGTGTTAACTGAAGGGGTTCTCCTTTGGTAGTGGATGATTGGGATGTTGTAAGTGTGCATGATGAGTGGAGTTCTGGAGGAAGTTTAGTCTGAGATGAATGGATGAGAGAAGGTGTCTGTCCGATTGAGGAGAGGTTTGGATGAATGCTGACCGTGTTTGTATGTTTTTTGGTTCGGCTGGAAGAGTGCTCTGTCCTCCGTAGGCGTGAATGGGGTTGTCTGACCGGTTGCTGGTGGAGTTTCTGACCTGGAAGGTCACAGCATTACTGTTTAGGGAGGCATTGCTAGGGTTGGACATACGAGGAGCTTTAATGTCATTTACAGCACGTGCGTGGCAAGAAGCGTTGGAACTTACTGCGAGTGTTCAGCGTCAGCTTGGAGTCCATGAAACTTCTTCTGGGCTGTCTGAATGGGCTGCTCTAAGGGGCGCTCAAAGGGGCAGGCCCCTTTGTCGCGCTCCTTCGGCGCGCGACGCTCGGCGTGCGACGCCTAGGAGCTGTGAAGAATTTAAAGTCCAATCGGGGCTGTCCCCCGATTGGCTGGTCGGCGAGGGAGTCCAGGCGCCGGGTTGGCTGCCGAAGATGGGAGCGCTGGATTGGCTGTCTGCAGCAGAAGCGGAAGCAGCAGAACGGCGGTGGAGCGTCTGCGGAGAGAAGGCAGGGGGTGCCTCGTGGTCGGCGCTGGAGGCGGTCGCGGTTAAGAAGGAAGTAGTAGGCCTTACCCCGGCGGGTCTCCGGCGCCGATCGCGCAGGCCCTGTCGGCGTTCCGGCCTCTCTTCCTCCCGCTGAGTCTGCGGCCGAAGAGGGCTCTGTCCGGGAGCCGCGAAGAATTTAAAGTCCAATCGGGGCTGTCCCCCGATTGGCTGGTCGGCGAGGGAGTCCAGGCGCCGGGTTGGCTGCCGAAGATGGGAGCGCTGGATTGGCTGTCGGCAGCAGAAGCGGAAGCAGCAGAACGGCGGTGGAGCGCTGCGGAGAGAAGGCAGGGGGTGCCTCGTGGTCGGCGCTGGAGGCGGTCGCGGGTAAGAAGGAAGTAGTAGGCCTTACCCCGGCGGGTCTCCGGCGCCGATCACGCAGGCCCTGTCGGCGTTCCGGCCTCTCTTCCTCCCGCTGAGTCTGCGGCCGAAGAGGGCTCTGTCCGGGAGCCGCGAAGAATTTAAAGTCTAATCGGGGCTGTCCCCTGATTGGCTGGTCGGCGAGGGAGTCCAGGCGCCGGGTTGGCTGCCGAAGATGGGAGCGCTGGATTGGCTGTTGGCAGCAGAAGCAGAAGCAGCAGAACGGCGGTGGAGCGTCTGCGGAGAGAAGGCAGGGGATGCCTCGTAGTCGGCGCTGGAGGCGGTCGCGGGTAAGAAGGAAGTAGTAGGCCTTACCCCGGCGGGTCTCCGGCGCCGATCGCGCAGGGCCCTGTCGGCGTTCCGGCCTCTCTTCCTCCCGCTGAGTCTGCGGCCGAAGAGGGCTCTGTCCGGGAGCCGCGAAGAATTTAAAGTCCAATCGGGGCTGTCCCCCGGTTGGCTGGTCGGCGAGGGAGTCCAGGCGCCGGGTTGGCTGCCGAAGATGGGAGCGCTGGATTGGCTGTCGGCAGCAGAAGCGGAAGCAGCAGAACGGCGGTGGAGCGTCTGCGGAGAGAAGGCAGGGGTGCCTCATGGTCGGCGCTGGAGGCGGTCGCGGGTAAGAAGGAAGTAGTAGGCCTTACCCCAGTGGGTCTCCGGCGCCGATCGCGCAGGCCCTGTCGGCGTTCCGGCCTCTCTTCCTCCCGCTGAGTCTGCGGCCGAAGAGCCGCAGACTCAGCGGCAGACTCAGCCGCAGACTCAGCGTCTCAGCAGGCCCTTGATCAGACAGGATGCCTATAGATATGCCATGAAGCCTGAAGATGTGCTGGACGAACAGCTGGGCCAGCTGAGGTGCGGACGGCAACCCTGGCAAAGGCACGAAATGCGCCATCTTGCTAAAGTGATCAACAACCACCCATATTACCGTGTTGCCATTGGACAGTGGCAGGTCCACCACAAAGTCAGTTGCCACATGGGTCCACAGTTCAGAAGGTGCGGATAATGGTTGAAGTAACCCTGGGGTTGAACCGGAGATCCTCTTGTGGCGAGCACAGGTCTGGCAGGACTCCACATATGCCCGGACATCCTTATGTACCTTTGGCCACCAGTAGTACCGGCTCAGGGTCTGCAACGTGCGGGATTGCGCTGGGTGGCCGGAACAGCGGGAATCATGAGCCCACGCCAGCCTTGTTTCCGCAAGCATGGCGGGACTAGAGTTTTTCCAGGCGGGATGGTTGTGGTAGCTGACAGGAGGATACGGGATGGCTCGATGATGTACTGTGGTTCCTCAGAACCTTCCGTTGAATCAAATTCCCGTGATAGGGCGTCAGCCTTGATATTCTTCCCAGCCGGTCTGTATCGGAGAATAAAATTGAAACAGGTGAAGAACAGGGCCCACCGGGCTTATCGTGGGTTGAGCCGTTGTGCCCGGTGCAAGTATTCTAAATTCTTATGGTCTGTGAAGACCGTAAACTGGTATTGTGCCCCTTCCAGCCATGGGCGCCACTCTTCTAAGGCCACCTTGATGGCCAAGAGCTCCTTGTCGCCAATGGCATAGTTCCGCTCAGCTGGTGAGAACTGGCGGGAGAGGAAGGCACACAGACGTAGTTTATGGCCCTCGGAGGCCTGGACGGCCCCTACTCCCTCCGAAGATGCGTTCACTTCGATAAAAAATGGTCGTTGCGGATCCGGATGCCGAAGGCATGGTTGCTGCATGAATGCTTCCTTGAGGTGACGAAAGGTGGCCTCTGCTGCCGGAGGCCACTTTTTGGGATCCGCGCCTTTCCGGGTCAGGGCTGTCATCGGGGCAACAATGAACGCATAGTGAGGGATAAAAGACCAGTAATAGTTTGCAAAGCCCAGAAACCTTTGGAGTGCCTTGAGCCCGGACGGCTGTGGTCATTCCCGAATGGCACTTAGCTTTTGCAGATCCATGCGGAATCCCTAACTGGAGACTATATATCCCAGGAAGGGAAGAGACTCCTGCTCAAACAGGCACTTTTCGAGCTTCGCATACAGCTTATGTTCCCTGACTTGGACGACGTGCCGACAGTGGGCAGCCAAAGTATCAGAGAAAATCAAGATGTCGTCCAAATATACCACCACGCATTGGTAAAGGAGGTCGCGGAGTATCTCTTTCATGGTATTCTGGAATACTGCGGGGCTTTACAAAGCCCGAATGGCATTACTAAGTACTCATAGTGGCCGTCTCGGGTATTGAAGGCCGTCTTCCATTCATCACCTTCCTTAATTCAAATGAGGTTGTAAGCCCCTCGGAGGTCCAACTCGGAAAAGATCCTCACACCTTGTAGCCGGTCAAAGAGTTCAGAGATGAGAGGCAAGGGATAACGGTCCTTGACCGTTATAGCATTCAAGCCCCGGTAGTCAATGCAGGGGCAGAGCGTCCCATCCTTCTTCCCGACGAAGAAGAATCCAGCCCCTGTGGGGGACTTTGACCTCCGAATGAAGCCCCTCTCCAGGTTTTCTCTGATATACTCATTCATGGCCTGCGTCTCTGCAGGTGAGAGGGCGTAGGTGCATCCTCGAGGAGGCTCAGTGCCAGGGAGAAGGTTGATGGTGCAATCGAAGGATCGATGAGGTGGAAGAATCTTGGCCTTTTGCTTCGAGAACACATCCGCGTAAAAAGCATAAGGGGCCGGCAGGCCTGGAAGACTGGTGGAGGCCACAGAACAGGAGACTGGGACTACAGATTGAAGGCATTTATCATGACAGCTCAGACCCCAACGGGTCAGCTGTAAAGTCTTCCTGTCAAACTGGGGGCCATGTTCTTGAAACCACGGAAGACCCAGGACTACCGGATGTATCAAATGTTCCAGGACGTGGAACGTCATCTATTCACAATGGAGGAGCCCAACACTTAACAGGATGGATTCTGTAATGTGGGTCACACGACCCGGGAGGGGTCTCCCTTGAATGGAAGAGATGACCAGAGGAGCTGGGATATGGGCCAGTGGAATTTTCAGGTACTCCACCAATTTCTGCATTATGAAATTGCCGCTGGCGCCTGAGTCGACCAGGGCTAACGTATGAAACTCACCCACTGGTGACGTTAGTGCCACTGGTACAGTTAGTGGAGGTGCAGATGAAGTTGAGCCTAGGAAGAGACCTCCCCCAGGTCCTAGGCACAGGAGTTTTCCAATCGCGCAGGGCATACGGCTATCCGGTGGCCCGCTGTGCTGCAATAATAACAGAGGTCTTTCTTAATTCGTCGATAGCATTCACAGGAGGACAACTTCCCACATCCCACTTCCATGGGTTCGTTGGGTAGAGATCAGGAGGTTCCCGACCTACCCTTGGGCGAGAGCGAATGTCGAGGGTGTCTAGGCGGAGTTGCGACTTTAGATGTTGTCTGGGCCTCCTGGCGGCGCTCCTGATGGCGCCAATCTATGTGGCCTGCCAAGTCGATCAAGGCGTTCAGGGACTTCGGTATCTCTCGTCCCGTGAGCTCATCTTTAATTCAGGGACTCAGCCCCTGATAGAAAATGGTGTGGAGGCATTCGGAGCCCCAGCCAAGCTCCGAAGAGAGGGCCTGAAAGTCTATGGCATTTTCCGCCAATGTCCTTGAGCCTTGACGTAACTGTAGCAGTCTCGGACCTGCTGAAACTTCTTGAGTCGGATCCTCGAAGTTAATCCGTAACAACTCCCAAAACTCCCTGAGGTTCCTTAGAATGGGATCGTCCCATTCCCACAGAGGGGATGCCCACTCTAGGGCCTTCCCTTCAAGAAGAGCCAAGATAAAGGTAGTCTTGGTGCCGTCATCTGGAAAGAGGGCGGCCTGCAGACAGAAGTGTATGTTGCACTGGTTCATGAAGCCCACAGGCCCGAGGTTCCCCGGAGAACGGTGGCGGTGTGGGCAGGTGGATTACCGGCCGAACCCCTGAAGCCATAGGCGGAGAGGGCAGCGTAGGAT
This sequence comes from Rhinatrema bivittatum, assembly GCF_901001135.1. Classification (NCBI taxonomy): domain Eukaryota; kingdom Metazoa; phylum Chordata; class Amphibia; order Gymnophiona; family Rhinatrematidae; genus Rhinatrema; species Rhinatrema bivittatum. The sequence continues at coordinate 61,060 of NW_021821454.1, read as the reverse complement.
TCATGGGACCCAATGCATCGAAACAGTATAAGCTCTGCACTGAGGAAACCAGGGTGTCCAGGGTTTTTTGCTGGTCCACCAGGCGCTGGGCCATTCCCAGAATGGCCTGGTGGGCAGATGCCTCTGCCGAGTCCATGGACTTGGCAATCTGTTATGCTCAGGCTTGTGAACCCTTGGCCGATGGGAGGATGACCGAAGACCTGCGCGACCGGCGCCGGAGCCCCACCGGGGGAAGGTCAGGTCAGTGTTCGGCCTCCCCACCCGGGGGACCCCGACGCCAGCCGCGATCGCCGAGGCTGATTCCGGCGAACGAAACAAATTAAAAACAAAAAGAAACGCGCCTAGGCCCGCCCTCAACAACAAGGCAGCCAACCAGAGAGAGCCCGGCAGGGCTTTAAATCCACCCTGCTAGGCGCCATCTCTCTCTTCCTCCTCCACGCGGCGACCGAAGACCTGCGCGACCGGCGCCGGAGCCCCACCGGGGGAAGGTCAGGTCAGTGTTCGGCCTCCCCACCCGGGGGACCCCGACGCCAGCCGCGATCGCCGAGGCTGATTCCGGCGAACGAAACAAATTAAAAACAAAAAGAAACGCGCCTAGGCCTGCCCTCAACAACAAGGCAGCCAACCAGAGAGAGCCCGGCAGGGCTTTAAATCCACCCTGCTAGGCGCCATCTCTCTCTTCCTCCTTCACGCGGCGACCGAAGACCTGCGCGACCGGCGCCGGAGCCCCACCGGGGGAAGGTCAGGTCAGTGTTCGGCCTCCCCACCCGGGGGACCCCGACGCCAGCCGCGATCGCCGAGGCTGATTCCGGCGAACGAAACAAATTAAAAACAAAAAGAAACGCGCCTAGGCCCGCCCTCAACAACAAGGCAGCCAACCAGAGAGAGCCCGGCAGGGCTTTAAATCCACCCTGCTAGGCGCCATCTCTCTCTTCCTCCTCCACGCGGCGACCGAAGACCTGCGCGACCGGCGCCGGAGCCCCACCGGGGGAAGGTCAGGTCAGTGTTCGGCCTCCCCACCCGGGGGACCCCGACGCCAGCCGCGATCGCCGAGGCTGATTCCGGCGAACGAAACAAATTAAAAACAAAAAGAAACGCACCTAGGCCCGCCCTCAACAACAAGGCAGCCAACCAGAGAGAGCCCGGCAGGGCTTTAAATCCACCCTGCTAGGCGTCGCGCGCAGAAGGAGCGCGACAAAGGGGCCTGCCCCTTTGTTTCGCCCCTTCGTTTTCGTCCCTCGCTTTCCCGAGCAGCATCACACCAATGCCGCACTAGAACTCAGCCAGCTTCCATCTTACTTCACGTTCTCCCAGCTCTCACCCAGCAAGCACCATACTGCACCCAGCCAGCGCCATCTCAGCAAACCTTCAACTAGCATCCTTCCTACAAGCATCCAACAAGTGCTCAGCAAACAACCATCCTGCAAGCATTCAGCAAACATCCATCTTGAGCAAACAACCATCCTGCAAGCATTCAGCAAACAACCATCTTGAGCAAACAACCATCCTACAAGCATTCAGCAAACAACCATCTTGAGCAAACAACCATCCTGCAAGCATTCAGCAAACAACCACCTTGAGCAAACAACCATCCTGCAAGCATTCAGCAAACAACCATCTTGAGCAAACAACCATCCTGCAAGCATTCAGCAAACATCCATCTTGAGCAAACAACCATCCTGCAAGCATTCAGCAAACAACCATCTTGAGCAAACAACCATCCTGCAAGCATTCAGCAAACATCCATCTTGAGCAAACAACCATCCTGCAAGCATTCAGCAAACAACCATCTTGAGCAAACAACCATCCTGCAAGCATTCAGCAAACATCCATCTTGAGCAAACAACCATCCTGCATGCGTCCAACAAATGCTCAGCAAACAACCATCCTGCAAGCATTCAGCAAACATCCATCTTGAGCAAACAACCATCCTGCAAGCATTCAGCAAACATCCATCTTGAGCAAACAACCATCCTGCAAGCATTCAGCAAACATCCATCTTGAGCAAACAACCATCCTGCATGCGTCCAACAAATGCTCAGCAAACAACCATCCTGCAAGCATTCAGCAAACATCCATCTTGAGCAAACAACCATCCTGCAAGCATTCAGCAAACAACCATCTTGAGCAAACAATCATCTTGAGCAAACAATCATCTTGAGCAAACAACCATCTTGAGCAAACAATCATCTTGAGCAAACAACCATCCTGCAAGCATTCAGCTATCAACCATCCTGCAAGCATTCAGCAAACACCCTCACTGCAAACATTCAGCAAGTATACAGCAAATAACCATTCTACGCTCATCCAGAGCCCTAACCAATTAATTATTTCTTCCTATTCCCAGCCTTTCCTCACATCAGTCATCCGCCTATCCACAGCACCAGCCAGTCATCCGCCTATTCACGGCACCAGCCATCAGTCATCCGCCTATCCACGGCATCAGCCATCAATCATCCGCCTTTCCACGGCACCAGCCAGCTAACCATTCACAATGTCTCTAGTATTCCCAATACCAACTTTACAACACCGCCTCCCACCTAAAAGATTATCTGCCAGACGAGCCCTCCTCAAGAACTTAAAAACCCTCACCCCCATCTCGATTACTCCAATCACACAGCTTTTAGGCCTCTCCCTCTTCTCACTCTCACTCTTCAATGCACAATCCCTAACAAAAAAATCCCTAATCTTTAATGACTATCTCAACGACGCCAAGCCAGATATCTGTGGAGTAACTGAAACATGGCTCAAGCCCTCAGATACAGCGTTAATAAACCAACTACCTACACATACCTATGACGTCTTCTCACTCCCGAGACTGAAAAAAAGAGGAGGTGGAATCCTTTTGGCTACCAAAAAAAGTCTGAACTTCTCCCAACATCCATTCAGCTCTAACTCAAAACTGGAAGTCGGTTTCTTCACCTCACAACATCTTCAAATCCTTCTTGTCTACGCCCCCCCCCAGGGTTCCTTGAATCCAATGTCTCCCCTATCCTTGAAATCTCCACCATGCTCATCAACCTGGATTCTCCAGCAATCATCTTAGGAGACTTCAATCTACATATTGACAACCCCTCACCATCCAACAGCTGTTTAACCCTCCTCACAGCCCTATCTGCCATGGGATTCCAACAAATAGTCAATGAACCCACACACAAAGCGGGTCACACCCTGGACTTGATTTTCTTCAACAAAGGGATTACGAACACGTACAACTTGAAGAACAAAAAGGTCCCTTGGTCAGACCACACTCTTATTTCCACCTCTTTTGCACTGGAAGAAACCAACACCCCTAACATCCCCTCACCTTCATTCCATTACAAAAAGCGATGTTCTCCAGAAGACCTCAACACCCAATTAGTCTCCCAGCTCCCCCTATTAGACTTATCCGACCCTAACGCTGCCATTCGTTCATGGAACAACATAACAGAAAACATAGCCAACAAGCTCTGTCCTTCAATTACAAAAAAATCTCACACCAATGCAGCCAACAGACAACCTTGGTTCACCAACGAACTAAGAAAACTTAAACAAACTTTAAGAAAAAAAGAAGCGACCTGGCGTAAAACCCCTTGCGACACCACCATCTCATCATACAAATCCACACTTTACCAGTACAAATCCCTCACCTCAAAATCTAAAAAAGATTTTTACGCATCCAAGATTCACAACCTGGTCTTTGACGCTAAAGCCCTCTTCACCTATGTCTCCAGCCTCACTCAAACCATACCGCGAGAAATCCCCGGCAATATGGCTCAGTCCAAAGCCGAAGAACTCGCTCAGTTTTTCCAAAATAAAATTTCCAATCTCCTAACACAACTGCCTCCCGACACAGCAGCCCTCCAGACATATCAACAACCTGCACACAAAAATGCCAGCTTAAACACCTTTGAACCTGTAGCCTCCACTGAGATACAAGCCATCCTGAGAAAAATGAAACCTTCATCTCATCCTGCAGACCACATCCCCTCCAAATTACTTCTATCTATTCCAGACACAATAGCCTCATCTTTGACAAATATCATCAACTGCTCTCTAGCCCAAGGAATCTGCCCTGATGACCTCAAAATGGCCTCAATCTCACCGCTCTTAAAGAAACCTAACCTTGACCCGAAGGAACCCAACAACTTCCGCCCCATAGCTAACCTCCCATTCATCGCCAAGATCATGGAAAAACTAGTGAACTCTCAACTCTCAGATTTCATCGAAGACAACAATCTTCTCTTCAGCCCACAACACGGCTTCAGAAAAAATCGAGGCACAGAATCCCTCCTCTCCTCGTTGACAGATTATATCTTAATGGGCCTTGACAATGGAAACTCATTCCTATTGATCCTGTTAGACCTCTCAGCAGCGTTCGACACGGTCAACCACGCCATCCTCCTAAACCAACTCTCGGCTATAGGAATCAGCGGCACCGTCCTATCCTGGTTCAAAACGTTTCTCAATAACAGAGGTTACAAAGTTAAAATCCAAAACAAGGAATCCTCTAGATTTGACTCTGTCATAGGAGTCCCTCAAGGTTCTTCATTATCTCCGACCCTATTTAATATCTATCTTCTTCCTCTCTGCCAACTTCTCACCAAGCTCAATCTAAAGTACTTCCTTTATGCAGACGATATCCAAATCATCATCCCCATCAAAGATACATACTCTGAAACTCTTGACTACTGGGAATCATGCCACCTGAAAATCAAACAATTACTAAACAACCTACACCTCATCTTAAACTCTTCTAAGACAGAAATCCTTCTCATTTCTCCGGAAACCAACATCTCCAACACTACTCTTCCCACCAACCCACCTACCACACAAGTTCGAGACTTAGGAGTGATAATAGACAACCGGCTAAACTTCAAGGCCCATATCAACAAAACAACCAAAGACTGCTTCTATAAACTCCAGGTTCTGAAGAGGATAAGACGTCTTTTCCATGCCCAAGACTTCAGAACGATCATCCAAGCAGTCATTTTTGCAAAATTAGACTACTGCAATTCCCTATTGCTAGGTCTGCCCTCTTCCTACTCCAAACCACTACAGATGGTTCAAAACTCAGCAGCTCGATTACTAACAGGCGCAAGAAAGAGAGACCACATATCCCCCATTCTGAAAGAGTTACATTGGCTACCCGTACACTTCCGTATCATGTACAAAGCCATTTGTGTCATCTTCAAAACTATTCACCAACGCATCTCCCTCGATCTACAAATCCCCCTCCAAGCATACAACTCGACAAGACCTACCAGAAATGTCTACCGAGGCGCCCTCAAAGTTCCCCCTGCGAAAATGACCAAACACATCACTCTAAGAGATCGTGCCACCTCCACTGCTGGCCCTTCTCTGTGGAATTCCATTCCCACAGATCTCAGACTGGAACCCTGCCTCTTAACTTTTAGGAAAGGACTTAAGACTTGGTTATTCAAGCAAGCTTTCCCAGACACAATCTAATATCACGTTATAGATACAAACCAAGGACTTCAAATATTCAGCCATTAATCATGCCATTTTTACATAGCATTTAATTTATTTGTATACCGTTTAACCGTTTATTCTTTCCTATCTCTTCCTTCTTATCCAAGTTCTGCTACCCTTGTTATTTGTAACTGCTCCTTCGATCACCACAGTTCTAGTTGTTGTATTTAATGCACTCCCTTTCCATGTAAACCAGCAAGATATGTGCTCATGATTGCCGGTATATAAAAACCTTAAATAAATAAATAAATAAATAAATAAACCTTTCGGAAGATCCGTAGGTTCTCTCGTCGGGTGACGAGGCAGAGCAGAAGACGGGACCAGCTGACAGTTGGCACTGGAGACTGAGGCGACTGCGGAGGTGGATGAAGAGATGAGAAGAGGAGCTGTGTCTTCACCACTGGAAGACTGTGCTCCCCCCAGGAGGAGCCCGTAGGGACCCGGACCGCTGGGACTTAGGCGGGCCCTTGGAGGGTAGTCTAGAAGGAGTCCTAGGTCGAGTGCCAGAGGGTCGTCGCTCACCAGTCCGAGGTCACACACCGAGGGATCACCACTTGCCAGTCCGAAGTCACACACCCCAGAATAACCGCTTGCCAATCCGAAGTCGTACACCAGTGAATCACCGTAAGCCAATCCGAAGTCAGGAACCGGGAACACCAAGACAAAACAGGAGCAGGATCCAAAGCTCAAGGACCTCACTGAAGCAAGCAGACTAGTCAGTGCTGGAGGACGTTGCCAAGTCACTGAATGAGCAGAGGAAGCTTCCCTATATACTTCCCCTGCTCAGACTGATCAAGAACAGGTGAAGCTAGTTAAAGGGATTAGGTCCCTTTAAATCTGCACAGGAGGCGCTGCCTCGCGCCTAAGGATGGCGGCAGCCATCTTTGATTTTCCCCTGTGGAAGAGAGATGCCTCTGGACGCCACAAGGGGGGAGCAGGACGGCTCCCCCTGCAACGAGCAGCACCGGGGTCCGCGCAGGAGCGACGGCCTGAGTCAGAGCACTCCCCTGGGGCTCCCGCGGAGAAGGAATGCCACGGACAAGGTAGGGGGCCGCGGTCATGGTCTGCCACGGCCGTGGAACACAACAGATCCCACTGTAATTGTTCTAATATAGTCATAGTATTTGAAAATTTTAACCTGTTAAAATGTCCTTTAGTGGATTATTTTCTAGGTAAATTGTGTTAGCCAAGAAAAGGGTGATAATAAACATGGATATTTAAAAAAATGTGAAGTAAAATATTACTATAAGGGGAAGATCGTGGCTGGAGGTGTCTTTCTGTTGCTGCCGGGAAGATTGGGAAAGGCACAGAATGGCTCAGTGAATCAGCTGAGCAAACCTGGGACCTTTAAATCAGCCACAAGCACTGGTGCGCTGCCGCCGATGTGCATAACCCTTGCTCCTTTATCAGTTTTTGACTACTACTATGTGTCCAAGGACACAGTTTTAAGATTGGGAAAAAGAGTAAAGGTACTGTCAAAGTTTGTCCACCTCAAACTCCAGTTAAACTTCTGAATCACCAGCCTATGTTGGAGTCTTTCAATTTCTCTAGGCAAGTAATTTTGGGGCCAAAGATACTTGAAGCTTTTAACTCTATGTCAGGTCTTCGGTTTCCTTGAGACCTCTCAGTCGGGTACCTCCTCAAGGTGTTAATGTGGTTTTCTCAGGAAGGACCTCTGAACAGGGATTTTGAGGATGTTGTAAGCACTACTATTCCTCTTCATGGTGGAGAGATCCTGATTGTGACAGATCCACTGTCATCTATTCCCTTAGGGACAGTAGGCATTTCTGCTACTCCTTGGGGAAACCTGGATGCTATGTGGACAGCTATCACCAGTTTGGAAAGCACCATCTTGCAGAGATTTCATTCGGTGCTTAGCTCTTTGGATGGTTTAAATGCCCAAGTGGCTCAGCACGCCACTCTTTTTGGAGATCAAGCAGTACAACTCTTCAGTTAAGGCTAATTGTGCTAAACTTCATGAAACTGTTGTTGCCTTAATTAAGGACAATCAATTGTTACATCAATAAATTAAAAACTTAGGTAACTTGGCTAGAAGATTGAATGTACAATTTTTCAGCTTTTTCAAGTGTCCTGTGCTAGCACCTACTGAGATGTTTAAAAAAATGTTATGTAGATTTTTGAGAGTTTCAAAGGAGGTCGATCCCTCTGTTAATAAGATTTATTATTTGACCAGAGAGAGTTTCCTCATTAAAATTTGCAGCTCAGTCTGCTTTGATCTCTCTGAATTTCTCGAACAATCCAAGACTGTTATTAAGGAAAGAGCAATGCTGCTTGTAGAATATTCAAAAGAAACAGATAAATAAACAATGGACAATGAGATTGTTTTTTTCAAATGAAGAATGCACATTTTTTGGGGTGTAAAATATCTTTATTTCCCTATATGTTTAAAGAGATTCAACAATGAAGGAAATTGTTATTGCTTAAAAGGGAAAGAGTCATAGCCATGGGAACAATATTCCATATGTAGATGTGTTATCAAATTTCAAGGACCTAGATATTTTTTCTATGATCCTGTCCAACTTGAGGGTTTTCTATCAAACAGAACAGTTCCTATTGGGTAATATTCATATATATTAGCACTGTATAAGTAATTGTTTTTTTCTTTGACTGCCTTTTCTCCTTTTTTATTTCTTCCCCGCAGTGTGGTCTAATGTCAGAATTCATATATTTTTTTCTAAAATAAACAATGTTTAAGTGGTGCCCCATTGAGACAGCCACTATATGGCCCTACGTCCCTGCTTCGAAAGTCACCATGTCCGTGAGCTTTCCATCCCATTCAACCACTCCCAATCCAGAGGACTGGAATTGATTGCCTCAGGCTATTTAGTGAAGTTAATTTAATATTCAGAATAAAAATGGTGAGCTAAACCCCAGGAAAGTAAGATAATTGACACCTACCCAGAAAAGAAAGGCATCTGTAAACATCACAGCTGCATCTTTCCATTCTTGATAAATTGGACTTCACTTTGACTTTCAAGAATCAGTAAACTTTTATTTTAACACCCAGCACTTTGCCCTGCCTGTTTTTCCCAGGATCTAACCCCTTGGGATCCACCTCTAACTACACACGGTAAGAGAGGAACACACCACCGGGGCCAGAGAGTAATATATGGGAGAAGTGTTAGCTGGAGCAGCCCCCAAAAATAAAATATGTTTGTGTGCCCTTGGGACTTAAATGTCCCCCAACAAAGGGTTACATATAATTTTCCTTGTTTTTTCAATGATGAAATTTCTGTGTTTGCCTAAATTAGGATTTCTTGAATGAATAATTTGAACTTATAAATAAAGGTAAAAAAAAAAAATTACTATAAAAGACAGGGAGGATAACAGCAATTTATAAACTGTGCAGGAGGTTAAAGCACAGTATATTAAATTCTGCATAGTTCAACTCTGAACATATACACTTAGGGGTAGATTTTAAAAGAAGCATGCTCACGTCCATGTGCATATGCTTTCTGGTGCACACACATGGACGTGCCGATTTTATAATATGCGTGCAGCGGCGCGCGTATGTTATAAAATCCATGGGCCATGTGTACTTGTGCACCAGATTTTATAATCCGGCGCACATGTGCAGGTGGTGTGCGCAGGGGGGCCTAATCTTAGAAACATATGCACGGCGACGAGATCGGGGCCTCCCAGTTTCTTCCCAGTCCGTTCCAATGAAGGAGTGGACTGGGAGGAAACTTCCCTACTAACCTCCCTTACTCTTCCCCTCTCTTCCCCACTCCCTAAACCCTTTCTCCTACCTTTTTTTTTTTTTTTTAATTTTGTTGCTTACTACTCCATTGGAGCAGTAGCAACTTTCGCATGCCAGCAGTCCATTCCCCGGCACAGCGGCAAATGGCAGCTGTACCAGCTGCCTCCAGCCCCGTTCCTCCCCACCCCCCGGACTGCCCCTTTCCTTCGGCCCGGCACTTCTGTGCATAACGAGAGTTATGAGCATGGCTGAGCCCCTTTGAAAATGCGCACGGTACGCACTTGCCAGGTTCTTAACATGGAATAGACTTAATTTTTGGGTACTTGCCAGGTTCTTATGGCCTGGATTGGCCACTGTTGGAAACAGGATGCTGGGCTTGATGGACCCTTGGTCTGACCCAGTATGGCATGTTCTTATGTACTTATGTCCTGTTTTTTACGTGTATGGCTGATTAAAATTTGGCTGATACCTTTCAATCTGCATGAATATTTGTAATGTATTGAAAGCATGTATTTTTTCTACCTATTTTATAAATATATGTGCATATATTTTACACATAAAAAACAGTAAACATGTACATGTAAAACCCTGATTTATAAGTTGAAGGCAGGTATATTTTAAATATGCGAGCCTATGTGAAATCACCATTTCATTTATTAAAGCCAGTTTGCCAGTACCTCTGCCACTTCACCCAGTCTACCTCCAGTTCACCGATACCCTCCTAATACTTGACTCTGAATTCCTTCCAGTTCATCCAGACCTCCTAACCAAAAACAGTAGACAACAAAAGAGTCTGATATCAATTGCACTAGTTAATCAGTAGGTGTAATATTTGTGCAAATATGTTCCCAATGTTTTTGCATAAATCTCTTAAAAAATAGCAATTTCCATATGTAATTCTTGTCCCCATCCTAGAATATCCCTTTTTTGTTCAGGTAAATGTGTGTGCAAAACTGAAAATACACACAGACTTTCAATGTTTATAAAATAGCATTTACATGAATAAAGGTTACTTATATGCACATTTGCTAATTTTCCATATAAAATCCCTTTGAAAATTTACTCATTACTTTTCATTTAATAATTACTATACTTCATTCATTATTGTAACTTGAAAAACAAAACCCCTCAACTTAATATTTATAAAAACTTTAAAAATGTTTTTTGTCTCTTAAGATAATCAAGCGAGAAAAAGAAGACTGTTGGGCCGATACAGTAAAAATTGCGGGAGAACGGGCGATACTCTCCTGTGCGCGTGATACAGTAAATTTATTTATTTAAATTAGGGTCTGCGGTAAAAAGAGGTGCTAGGGACACTAGTGCGTCCCTATTGCCTCTTTTTGGACAGGAGCAGCAGCTGTCAGCGGGTTTGACAGCCGATGCTCAATTTTGCCAGCATCGGTTCTCAAGCCCACTGACAGCCACGGGTTCGGAAATCGGACACTGCCAAAAATGAGCATCCGGTTTTTGACCCGCGAACTGCGGGACGATTTCAAATTTTTTTTTTAACTTTTTTTAACTTTCGGGACCTCTGACTTAATATCACCATGATATTAAGTCGGAGGGTACACAGAAAAGCAGTAAAAACTGCTTTTCTGTGCACTTTCCCGGTGCTCGGAGAAATTAACGCCTACCTTGGGTAGACGCTAATTTCTGAAAGTAAAATGTGCAGCTTGGCTGCACATTTTGCTTTCTGAATCACGCGGGAATACCTAATAGGGCCATCAACATGCATTTGAATGTTGTGGGCGCTATTAGGGTGGAGGGGTTGGACGCTCGTTTTCGACGCGCTATTACCCCTTACTGAATAAGGGGTAAAGCTAGCGCGTCGAAAACGCGCATCCAATCGCGGGTTAACAGTGCGCTCCGCCGGAGTGCACTGTACTGTATCGGCCTGTTAGTAAACTATGCTTTCGGGCTCGTTGTTGAACATGGCTGATGCATGACTTCAGAAAATAAAAGAATGAAGTAAGTCAGGGCACTCATCATTCTTGTTGATTTCATACTGATTTTTGTAACATATTGGTGCACAAATAAACCTTCAAAAAATTCAAGTGTGTTTCCCCATTGTTAGAATATACGCTTGTTCAAGAAAGATTCATTCCAGTCTTCGGTCAACTGTACATTTTTCTTCACACAGTAGATATCTTCTGGAAATCAATAGAGAATGATAAATCAGAGGGAAAATCCAAGTTTCTTATCTGTTCAATGTACTAGAAAAATTACCTGTCCTATATAAAACTGCTTAAATAGTTCTTTGCTGCCACACCCTTTGAGACAATGTACTAACTCATGGTATTTACTGTGTGCTAGCAGCCACTTGCATGCAATTTTGCCACGGATGCTAATGAACTCAGAGCTCATTAGGATCCTTAGCAAAATTGTACAATATCTTTTTCATGCATTGCCATGACCAGGAACTTTGCATAGTCCCAGTCGTAGCAATGTGCGAACCTGGTCAGGAAACAAGCATACGCAAAGGAGCTCCTGAAGTCAGCTGTCACCATTTTGAAACCAGGTGCCCATGGTATAGTAATGAGTAGAGATTGTTCTTTTCCTGGAAGACCACTCCTTTAATGGGGAAAGCATTTGTATTCAGGGGGGTAGGGGAGATGGGAGAATTAACTCCAAATTGGAAATTTCATAGACTTTAAAGGACTAAGGTGCAAGGGGGTGGAACTTGACTTCGGAAAGTTGTATTTTATATTTAAGGTTGTTAGGGGCTCAGGGGTTGGGGGCCACTAGAACATAAGAGACTCTTTCTTACACTTGAGGGAACCTTTGCTTCCTGGAGTCACAGAAAACTAGGTTCATAAAGCTTTTTTGTATTCCTGTTTTCACAAAACGCCACATTAGTGAGCTGCTGTGCATACTTTTGCATCGCAACAGCTCATTAATATCGCAGTTGAACAAACTAGTGCTCAGGTACCATTTGCTAAATGTTTTCAAAATAGGGGTGTTTGTGAAAAATTTCATGGAAAGCATTCCCATGTTTGCTCATTTATGGGTGTTTTGTAAGATTTTTGATACTGAAATTTTCTTTTGCACAAAACTTTTGTGGCTTAATACACAGTCTGCTTAGTTAGCAATCTGTTTATGATGGTACGCTATCATACCGTTACAAAGCAATCTAATCAGGGAAATTAATAGAAGGATGAGAAAATATGTGATTACACAATGAACTGATATTCGCAAACAAAAGTGAAAGGATGTGTAGCTTGTATTAGGAGAGCAAACACTATTAGATAAAAATTAATCATGATATGCCTTCATTGAATAATGCATAGTGTATAACAGTTCAAATGGTGTTTATATTGCTTTTCTGTGTTCAGTTTTGCATCAATCAGGTGCAAATAAGACTAACATGATAAGTTAGGAAAGTATTATACAAAATTCTTTCAGCAAGGGCATAAGCTTTAGGAGTTTTACTGTGCTCATGGGTATCAAATATGCGAAACCATTAGAAAAAAAGGTGCAGAACATTTTCTTTTAACTTGAACATTAAGCAACAATCTAAAGGGAGTAGGAAAAATGTCCCGTTTACAAAAATCTTCCTGTTTTAAGGCCAGATTTAAATTCTGGGGAAAAGCTGAGCAAAAAAAGCCTCCAAGTCAGTCTGCTTGCAAATTGTCACATAATGCATATTTTCCCCAGAAATTCCTGCAAATTCTAGGATGCTGGATTATCAAGCTCCCGGCAGGGCACAGTGGCGCTCAACATTTGTTTTTTATTTTTTTCAGGGGCTTGGAAAGGAGAAGGGGATGAGGTACTATGACCAACATAATTTATACTGATTTTGTAGGGTAGGGAGTGGGGTATTGGGCCTATTGTGTTGTGAGTGAACTGTTTAGTGGACCCTTGGGCCGACCTGTGAGAGACTGGTGAGAGGTGTACTATAGTCTCTGGTGAGTGACAGGTCGGGAGGCAGATACCAGGCAGGAGCTGGACGTGAGCTTCACCCTGGAAGCCGGTACTCCCCCGGGAGGAGCCCGTAGGAGTCCAGCCGCTGGGACTTAGGTGATTCACCCTGGAAGCCGGAGCTCCCCCGGGAGGGGCCCGTAGGAGCCAGGCCGCTGGGACTTAGGAGATCACAGACACTGGAGCTGCAGCAGGCAGGCAGGGATCAGGAGACAGTGCACAGAAAAGCAGTTTTTACTGCTTTTCTGTGTACCCTCCGACTTAATATCATGGTGATATTAAGTCAGAGGTCCCGAAAGTTAAAAAAAGTTAAAAAAAAAATTTGAAATCGTCCCGCGGTTCGCGGGTCAAAAACCGGATGCTCATTTTTGGCAGTGTCCGGTTTCCGAACCCGTGGCTGTCAGTGGGCTTGAGAACCGATGCTGGCAAAATTGAGCATCGGCTGTCAAACCCGCTGACAGCTGCTGCTCCTGTCCAAAAAGAGGCAATAGGGACGCACTAGTGTCCCTAGCACCTCTTTTTACCGCAGACCCTAATTTAAATAAATAAATTTACTGTATCACGCGCACAGGAGAGTATCGCCCGTTCTCCCGCAATTTTTACTGTATCGGCCCAACAGTCTTCTTTTTCTCGCTTGATTATCTTAAGAGACAAAAAACATTTTTAAAGTTTTTATAAATATTAAGTTGAGGGGTTTTGTTTTTCAAGTTACAATAATGAATGAAGTATAGTAATTATTAAATGAAAAGTAATGAGTAAATTTTCAAAGGGATTTTATATGGAAAATTAGCAAATGTGCATATAAGTAACCTTTATTCATGTAAATGCTATTTTATAAACATTGAAAGGCTGTGTGTATTTTCAGTTTTGCACACACATTTACCTGAAGCAGGCTAGGACTGAAGCAAGCAGGAACTGAAGCAGAACTGGCTACTGGAATCAGACAGGAGCTGAAGCAGGACTGGCTACTGGAATCAGACAGGAACTGAAGCAGGACTGGCTACAGGAACCAGACAGGAACTGAAGCAGGACTGGCTACAGGAACCAGACAGAAACTGAAGCAGGACTGGCTACTGGAACCAGACAGGAACTGAAGCAGGACTGGCTACAGGAACCAGACAGGAACTGAAGCAGGACTGGCTACAGGAACCAGACAGGAGCTGAAGCAGGACTGGCTACAGGGACCAGACAGAAACTGAAGCAGGACTGGCTACAGGAACCAGACAGGAGCTGAAGCAGGACTGGCTACTGGAAACAGACAGGAACTGAAGCAGGACTGGCTACTGGAACCAAGCTGGAACTGAAGTAGAACAGATTATTGCAAGCAAGCCAGACAGAAGCAAGACTTGGGCATGGAGTGAAACAAGTCTCAGGCAGGAACGGAGTCGCTAACGCAATAGCACACTCCGGGGCACGGAGCAACAGAGAACCGCAAGGAACCCCGTTGCAAGGCAAAGTCCTGGGTTCCACGGCAGCCTTACATAGGCTGCGGCGTCTGACGTCATGCATAGGGCGGAGCTTCCAGTGGCAGGAAACGACCTTCATAAGCGCGGATTGCGCGCGTGCCTAGGGAGAAGGCGTCCTGGCAGTGCTTCTCGGCGGCGTCCCCCCCGCAGGGATGCCATGAAACATGCCGCAGACCCTCAGAGTCAGGCTGGGACCAAAGAGATAAGGGCCTAGTCGCGGCTACCACGACTGAGACCGCAACATATTGGCTTTGAAAGGGTTTATTATTTGCTACTTAACTGGTTATAGTTTGATCATAGGCAATTCAAGTACACATACCCAGATAACTTGAAACCTAATCAGTTAAATTAAAATAACTGGCTACATTTAAAAGTTAAAATGAAACAAATAATGAAAAGCTCCAGTTATTTAAGCAAAAATTGTAACAAAACGTGAGTCTCTCAGAGATGAGCTTGAACTGCAAAAGCATGAACAAAGCTCAACAAGTCAATCATAGGTCAGAAAATCCTAGGGGTGTGCATTCGTTTTGAACTTATATGTAAAACGCTACTTATTTTTTTTTTTTAACTTAAAAAAGTGATGAGGCGAAAACGATCGGATTTCCAACTTATTCAACATAGCTATGTTGAATACGTTGGAAATTGCGATCGTTGATCCTAAATAAAAATGTAAACCCCTCACCCTCCTTAATCCCCCACAAGACTTACCAAAATTCCCTGGTGGTCCAGCGGGGAGTCAGGAAGCCATTCCTCTATTCCTTTGCGAGGACCACGTGACGGCCGCGTCACTCCGACGTGACGCGGCCGTCACGTGGTCCACCGCGGTTCCGCTCCCGGACCCCTCGTTGGACACAAACGGAACTTTTGGCCAGCTTGGGGGGCCTCCTGACCTTTTGGCAAGTCTCGTGGGGGTCAGGAGGCCCCCCACAAGCTGGCCAAAAGTTCCTGGAGGTCCAGCGGGGGTCAGGGAGCGATTTCCCGCCGCGAATCGTTTTCGTACGGAAAATGGCGCCGGCCATACGTGTATGGCCGGCGCCATTTTCTGTACGGAAAATGGCGCCGGCAGGAGATCGACTGCAGGAGGTCGTTCAGCGAGGCGCCGGAACCCTCGCTGAACGACCTCCTGCAGTCGATCTCCTGCCGGCGCCATTTTCCGTACGAAAACGATTCGCGGCGGGAAATCGCTCCCTGACCCCCGCTGGACCTCCAGGAACTTTTGGCCAGCTTGTGGGGGGCCTCCTGACCCCCACGAGACTTGCCAAAAGTCCAGCGGGGGTCCGGAAGGACCTCCTGCCGTCCAATCTTTTTCGTCTATGGCCGCCGCCATTTTTCGGCGCCATTTTGGAAAATGGCGCCGGCCGAAGACGACAAGATGCAGGAGCAGGAGCCCGTTCCAGACCGCTGCCGTTCCGGACCGCCGCTGGACCCGCAGGTTATTTAAGTTATTTGGGGGTGGGGGATTTAATTTAAAGGGTCGGGGGTGGGTTTTAGGGGGTTTTAATGTGCCGGTTTTTCGATTTTTCGATTTTTCGATTTTTTAACGATTTTCACGATTTTTCACGATATTTTACCCCCCCAAACGGCAACAATACGATTCCCTCCCCCTCCCAGCCGAAATCGATCGTTAAGACGATCGAGGACACGATTCACATCCCTAATTTAGCCATTGTAATAATAAGCACAACAAATGGTTGGGTTCAGATAGCCAACTCCAGTTCTCAAGAGCCACAAACAGGCCAGGTTTCCAGGATATGCATAATGAATATGCATGAGATATATTTGTATACAATGGAGGGAGTGCATGCAAATCTATCTCATGCATATACATTGTGGATATTCTGAAAGCCTGGTCTGTTTAAGGCTCTTGAGGACCAGAGTTGGCCATCCCTGGTATAGGGTAAACAAAAGGAAGAGAGCTACGTCGACCGCTTAAAAAGTCTTTCTGCTAATAACCATTGTAGAAGTTCCAAACAGAGAGGGATTTTGTTTTGGAGGGGTGAAGTTTAAAAAAGCAAAACACCCCTTTAGAATGTGTAGCTTAGGAAGAGGATATAGAAGGGATAGAAGGGTAAAGGAAGACAGCCTTAACAAGAATTAGGTAAGTCTACCTTAAACAGGAACCTACTGACTCACCAAAGAAGATCTACTGCTTAAAACAGACCAGAGAAAGCGGGAAGTGTAACAACTGTGGCAGACAGGAAGAAGCCGAAGACTCCTGAGGCAAGGGGTCCAGGGAGTCAGCCCTAACTAACTAAATCCCCAAGCTCAGAGAAGCAAACCTAGCTGAGGAGAAGCCAGGATACCAAACAGGATATCTTAACTGGAAAAGCATCTAGAACTGATAAGAACAACTGTTGCTTAAAAGTAAACCAGTAATTAGGGCTGTTTTGCCTTTCTTGCTGTTAAAGTTTTGTGTTCATATCAGAGCTGGACTGTCATCCTCAGAAAGTACACAGAGTGAACAATTGTAAAATAAATCTATTTAAACTGAAGGCTGTGGTCTGAAGAGTTATTTTATTTTATTTTTTTTATGTAATCTTTATTAAATTTTCACCAATGACTTACATTATGAAAACAAGAAAATATGTAAATCAACATTAGTAAAGAACAGAAGAAATCAAATATCATTATTTCTGTTGTTACATATACCATAATTGAGGGAGCCTCAAGTAAACATATTTTATATAAACTTCATACATGATCATTAAAATACTAGGTAAATTCCACATTCTATTTGTTTAAACAGAACAAGAATCATTATAAGGAGAAGGGAAGTATATGTATTTTTTTTTTTTACTGGACATCATCCTTTGATATTTCAGCCTGACTTTTATCTGACAAAAAAGTTTCTAAGTGAGTAGGATCAAAAAATCCAAATCTCTTCCCTCTATAGTTAAAAAGGCATAGACACAGAAATTTTCAGAAAAATGTTGCACCTATTGCAATTGCACGAGCTTTTAAAGACAAGAAGTACTTTCTTCTAGCCTGTGTGGCCCTAGCCACATCTGGAAATATTTGCAATTTCTGCCCACAAAATAACATATCTTTAGATCTAAAGAACTTCTTAAACAAATTCTCCTTATCTTGTTCAGCAATGAAGGAAATAAAGAGAGTAGCTCTATTATTTATAATATCAATCAACTCTTCTAAGAAGGTCGATACTCCCAAAGTAGATGGGGCTTCTCCATTATTATTCTGCCCTCAAATATCTCTGGCTGGCTTTTTTTCCAGGTAATAAATTTTTGAAATCTTTGGAATTTCCTCATCCTGATATAATAACATCTCTTTCAAGAATTTTTTAAACATCTCCCAAGGAGATAAAAGCCGTGTAATAGGAAAATTAATAATTCTCATATTCCTGGATCTTAACAAATTTTCTATGTGTTCAATTTCCTTATGCATCATTAAACTATCATGTATAAATACATTCTCCGAGTTCTGAATTTGTTGAATCTTACTTGTCAAAGCCAATAAATCTTTTTCATGTTTATCCACTTTCTTTACCTGATCATCAATTAAACTCCTATTAACATTAATAGCAGTCAATAATGAATCATTCATTTTAACTATATTACTATCAAGCTTCAGTATCATTCTACCAAGATCAGCCATTGTAACATTGTCCGGTACGACCACCGGGCTAATGTTACTTTCTAAGTCATTTCACTTATACCAGGTGAAATAACAGATGAAGTAACATTTTCAGTCCAACGAGGCATGGTTTGTAAATTTGTACCTATGCTTCCCTGGGCCACTCCTACCAGTTCACTTGATGTCCCAGGAGGTGTTATCACCGTTGGCTGTGGTGTGGATGTATGTCCTTCGCCAGGACTGAGGAAGATTAAAGACATACCTCCCAAACTGTCCTCTTTCGGCGTCTCCAGAACTCTTACGACGTGCTGGTCCATCGGGCCTGTGCGTTGTTGCTGCACAGGAGAAGAGGTGATGATTACTTTTGCCTTCCTTTTCTTGCCCATTAAAGATGATACAAAAGAAAGGAAAAGCCTCTGGCCGGCTCCCAGCCTTCTCCGGTCTAAGCCGGTCCAAGCCGCGCGCCCCTTCGGAGTGTGCGGCTTAGGCGACACGCCGGCGGCAGCTGGCCACCGCCCCTCGGCAGATTTTGTAGTTGGAGGGGATGTCCACAGGTGATGTCACACAGCTGTGACTCTGCTTTTCCTGCACAAGGTCTCTTCTCGGGTTTACCTGTATGTAGCATCTCAGGGAGGGCAGAATCCTCCTCCCTGTTCTGTTCTTTTTTTTTGGTGTTACTGGCTGGCACACTGGGAGGGCGAGTACCTCCTCCCTTCTCCTCCGCTCACTCCCCGACTAGCACCACCCCTCCACAGATTTTGTAGTTGGAGGGGGTGTCCACAGGTGATGTCACACAGCTGCGACTCTGCTTTTCCTGCACAAGGTCTCTTCTTGGGTTTACCGGTATGTAGCAACTCAGGGAGGGCAGAATCCTCCTCCCTGCTCTCAGTTCTTTTTTCTCGGCGTTACCGGCTGGCACACTGGGAGGGTGAGTACCTCCTCCCTTCTCCTCCACTCACTCCCCGACTAGCACCACCCCTCCGCAGATTTTGTAGTCGGAGGGGGTGTCCACAGGTGATGTCACACAGCTGCGACTCTGCTTTTCCTGCACGAGGTCTCTTCTCGGGTTTACCGGTATGTAGCAGCTCAGGGAGGGCAGAATCCTCCTCCCTGCTCTCAGTTCTTTTTTCTCGGCGCTACCGGCTGGCACACTGGGAGGGCGAGTACCTCCTCCCTTCTCCTCCGCTCACTCCCCCCTGAAGAGTTATTTTAAAAGAAGAAACCCTTAAACTAGTAAAGAAGAAGAAAAACATGGACTGGATTCCCCACAAGGAATGCATCTGAGGGAGAAAGTGGACTGTAGACAGTCTGTAATGGCCTGAATCAGTGTGATCTCTGTGCAGGGAATTGAAGGAGGTCACCTGTGTCCCCAAATTGACTATTTGTCCCTCCTCATCAGTCCTCTTCTTGAGAACTCCTAACTTTGTGACAGGCATAATCGGTAACTGAATCCAAAAGAATATTCTCAGTTCTAGTCACAACCGTCCAAATGTCCTCAAGTATGACACTCTGGAGTGTAACTGACGAAGGCCCCACTTAATCTACCATCCTCCCCCACCTGAGAAGAGGAGGAGGGTGAGATAGCTGTGGGAATTCCAGCTGATTCTGAGATGACTACATTGAGCAAAGGCTCGGTGGCGGTCGCAAGCCCCGGGACGCACATATGTCCCGGGGCTTTGAAAAAAGGGCATTCTGTGGGCGGGGACGGGGCGGGGCAGCGTGCAACAGTGCGCACATGTTATAAAATCGGATGTACATTTGTGTGCGCCGGGTAGCGTGCACAAATGTACCCCGCGCATGTAGGATTTAAAATTGGCCCCGGAGATCACGTGTTGCACTGAGGGAGGAGGATGTGATTCCTTCCCTCTCGGCATCCGGCCTTCGGCATCACACCCCATCCGCATCCAAATCATCCAGCTAAGTGACTTTACTAACCTCAGGGCGTTGCTCTTTATCTCGCCATTTTTTTTCTTGCCTGGCATGCCAGCTCACCTCGTGAAACCGGCAAAAGAAAAGGGGAGAGAAGCAGCGCTGCCTTCCACAGACCCTGTCATGGCCGCCGTAGCCTCAGCCGAACCCAGCCCCACGCTGGCACTCGCCAAAATTAAAGCTGCAGTTTTGGAGGCTCTGGGGCTGGATTTAAAAATGATCTTGGCGGTGGTGGCTGACATTTCTGCTAATCTAAGCAGATTTGAAAGTTGCTTTTGGGAATTGGAGCACCGCGTGTCAGAGGCACAAGATGGCCTCCAGATGGCACAGAGAGATATTGCTGCCTTGAAGGCAGAGCTGGGAAAACACTCTGCAAAGCTCGAGGACCTGGAGAATAGATCCAGGAGATCAAATTTAAGATTTGTGGGCTTCCCGAATCCTTAGAGGATCGTTCCCTTTCTGCTATTTTGGAATCTTGGCTGACCAAGGAACTTTCTTTATCTCCAGCACTGGGCCACTTGCGCCTTGAGCGGGCAGACAGGCTGGGAATCCAGAGGTCTGACGTCTCTAAGCCACGTGTAGTGGTGGCTAAAATCCTTAACTTCGCGCAAAAACAGGAGATAATGACAATTATGAGGAAGGGTCATGTCCTGCATTATAAGAATCATAAGGTCCTCATCTTTCAGGATTTCTCGGCTGCTGTTTCAGCTCAGAGAAAGGCCATGGCTCCAATATGTTCACAGTTGCTGGCACAGAGATTCCGTGCCTCCCTGCTTTATCCGGCACGTCTGCGGGTGGCAACTGATGCTGGAGTGACATGGTACACATCACCTCAAGAAGCCAAATCCTTAATGAAGGAGACAGGGTCTGCTGCAGCCGGATCTAAGCCTGCTTAGTTTTCCCGATTGAACGCTGGTTCCAGTGGCATGTATTCCTTTGCTCCCATGGATTTGAGGCCTGGTTGCCCATTCCCTCTCTCTCTGGAGTTTTTTTTTTCCTAATTCGGGTGGCTTGTAGCTTTCCTTTCCTTTCTTTTTGAACTTACAGCAGTGACTTGGTTTTTGTTTTCTCTGGACCTGCTCACAGGGGCACTGTGGTGTTTTTTTTTTCTCTCTCTTTTTCTTCTTACCTGGACTGAGATATATTCAGCTATAATAATGCCCTGACTCGTTGGTGTTCTTTATGGTTCATCATGAGATTCCTTGAACTGCTAGGGGCGCATTTATGTATCCCATATCTTCCTCTTACTGCCTCTTTATTTGCTGCGGAGGTCATCCTCAGGCCTACTGCACCTTCCTCATTTGTGTATTGTATTGGGCTGTAATTATGCATATGCTATTTCACATTTTCTTCTCTTTCAGCTGGTTGGTGATGCCTGCATTTAAGAGTATACGTGGGGTTATAATTGTTTATATTCCCTATTGTTTGAGAGTTTATGATTGGTCATATCCCTCCAGTGGGCAATAGGTGACCTGGTCTCCTGTTTTCTCCAGGTTGCTCATAAGTTATTCTGGTTATTTTACAGATCTACTATTTACCTGTTGCTTTGTTTTCATAATTATTTCCTTGTTCTTCCTGATTGTTCAGATGCGGATGGGGTGGGGGGTCGGATATGCCACCATGGCAGTGATCTCAAGGTTTTATATGGGGGTTGCTATCGCAAATGGGGTTGCGAAGCTTAAGGGGGGGGTATAGTTGGGGAGATGTTGGGATGTTTGGGGGGATTGGTTCAGATCCACTTGGTGCAATTCCATCAGTTGTATCCACTTCTTCTTTATGTTTTTCACAGTCATCCAGTGTTAGGTGGCTGGGGGTTCCGGCTGGGAGGACCCCTGCTGCCCATGAACTTGTTTGGTTTTTTCATGGGAAACTTTTCTTGGATTTCTCTCTAGTAATATCACTGGTTTAATTACGTGGAATGTATGTGGGATCAACTCACCTATTAAACGGTCCAAGATACACTCCCTTCTTAAGCGCAAGCGAGCGAATATTGCATTTTTGCAAGAGACCCATCTTACTGATACCGAACATGATAAATTAAGTAGATGTTGGGGTGGGGAGGTATTTTACGTTTCTGGTACCTCTAAATCTGTGGGAGTGGTCATTTGGGTTAATAAACATGTCCCCCTCCAGATTCATAATACGATCAAAGATTCTTTAGGGCGTTATATTATCTTGGAGGCTGAATTGCACCAAACTAGAGTCATTTTGTGTATTGTTTATGCCCCCAATAATTATAATCCTGATTTCTACCGGGAGCTCCATAAATGGCTCCTACCATATGCGGAGGATTGTATGCTGGTGGGAGGGGATTTCAATACCATCCGGGATGATCAGTTGGATAGATCCTGCCCTGCGGGAGCTCGGACAGTTTATGGAAAAGGCCCCACTTTTTTGGAGCAATCTTTACATTTGGTGGATGTGTGATGTCTCCTTCACCCAGGCAAGAAAGATTTTACTCATGTTTCTAGGGCCCATGGTACTTTATCTTGTATTGATTACTTTCTTATTAGTGTACGTAGCCTAGCTAAGGTGGAGGCTGTGACTATTGGAGAAATTATAATCTCAGACCATGCTCCAGTACGTCTGGACCTACAATTGGAAGGCTGCTCCTCTGCCACCTTTCGTTGGCTTTTTCCCTTCTATTTAGCAAATGATGTTAAATTCCAAGAGTATTTACGAGCCTGGTGGATGGACTTTGCCACTTTAAATGTCCAACATGTGGATTCACTGGCCTTGTTTTGATACACTGCCAAAACTGTTATCAGGGGGGATATTATTTCTTATATGGCCCATTGGAAGTGGGCGATTAACCATAGAATTTTAGCGTTAACTGCTCAATTGAATAGGGCCAAGGCTTTGCTGAATCATACCAACTCACATAAAGCTAGGATACAATACTTCATGATTCAGGGGGAGCTCAATACTTTACTGCATCAAAGGGCTTGGAAGAGTTTTCTGTACTATCAGTACAAGCTATACCAGCATAGAAATAAAGCGGGTAAGATGCTGGCGAATTTGGTTCGTGCAGCCCGTGGATCCCGATACATTCCTGCTATACGATCCGCGTCTGGTCGGATTTTGACCAATACTGTTGACATTTTGCACCGTTTTAGAGATTTTTACAGTACCCTCTATACCTCTGAGGGTTGGGATTCTGCAGCATGTACCCATTTCTGTGAGCAGCTGTGTCTCCCTCACCTAACCCAGGATCAGCAAACCTTTCTCAATATGCCAATTACATTGAGTGAAGTGAATTCGGTGATTAGGAAGGCAAAAGCCCTTAAGGCTCCTGGGCCGGATGGATATGGTGCAGAATTCTATAAGTGTATATTGGATCTTGTGGGGCCTCCCTTAGTGAATGTTATTATGGCTTTGTCTGTTACCGGAGCCTTTCCGGACCAAATTAACTCGGCCAATATTACCCTTATTCATAAGTAGGGGAAAGATCCTTTGGCTCCTGAATCTTGCCGACCCATTTCCTTGTTAAATTTTGATTAAAAATTGATGGCCAAAATTATGGCGGACCGTTTATCTGATATAATTCCTTCCCTTGTGGGTCAGGATCAGGTTGGCTTTGTCCAAAGGAGATATGCCTTGACTAACATTAGAAAGGTACTGGCAGCTATGACGATGTGTCAGCAGATGGGTGTGCCCTTCCTCGCTGTCAGTTTTGACGCTGAAAAAGCGTTTGATAGGGTGGAATGGGATTATCTCTTTTGGGTTCTACAGCGAATGGGATTTGAAGGCTTGTTTCTAAATGTGGTCCAGCTCCTCTATCAGGCTCCTGAAGCTACTGTCATAGCGAATGGCTCCAACTCTGAGGCCTTCTCAGTGACGCAGGGTACATGGCAGGGTTGCCCTCTCTCCCCCCTTCTATTTGTTCTCCAGCTAGAGCCGTTATTGCAGAAAATACAAATGGCAAAAGCAGTTAAAGGTATGAGATTTCAATACCATATGTTTATATATGCTGCTTTCACGGATGATATTTTAGTTTTTCTTACAGATCCCCGGAATTCCCTTCAACCCTTACTTCATATTTTTTGGGCCTTTGGGATTTTTTCAGGCCTTCGTTTAAATCTAAGTAAATCGGTGGCCTTGGCATTTCCGGGCTCTTTGCAGGATACGTGGGGTGAGGAATTTCCCCTCCAATGGGTGGGACCCTCCTTTACATACCTTGGAATCACTACACCCTGTGTGCTTTCACACTTATACAAATTAAATGTGCTCTCTTTGTTACAACATACCCAGGATAAACTGCATACTTGGACACATTTACCCCTCTCTTTAGGGGGCCGAGTTCACCTTTTCAAAATGAATATTTTGCCGAAATGGCTTTATTTATTTCAGAATTTACCTTACAGTTGCGCTCCGCGGAGCTTAGACAGCTAGATAAGGCTCAGCATAAATTTTATTGGAAGGGGGGGAAGTCTCGCATCCCCCTGGTCTGGCTGCGAGAGCGCTGGGGTGGGGGACTGGGAGTCCCTGACTTAGCTCTGTATAATCTGGCTAGTAATCTTTGGGTGATCAGGACTGGTTACTAGATAGATTTACTGTTATTAATCTCTCTGCGGATGGGCAGTTGACCACCTCTTTCTCTCTTAAATTTGTATTGCAGGCCCCAGCTGCTGCCTTACCTACGTTTTTGGTACAGAATGTGCTTACCAGACCTATTCGGTCTTCTTGGTTTAGGCTTATGCGCCTGTTGGGGATCCCGAGGGTCTGTGCCTATTTTCTTCCCATCCAAGGGAACCCTGATTTTACCCCGGGCTCCCAGACCGTAGTCTATCAGAGGTGGTGAACCCGGGGCATGTATTTATTGGGACATGTTTTGACTCCAGAGGGTACGCTTTTGCCATTTGCTGAACTTCGGGAGATCTATGCCCTTTCTACTATTGAGGTCTTTCCTTACTTACAGTTGCAGCATTATGTGGGCTCCCTTTCCTCCTCTATTAGACAGGCATCTCATTTCCAATCTCTTGATGCTATCTTCTCCTTTGAAAAAGAGAAGGTGCCTTCGCTATCTCATTATTATAAGCTTCTTAAACAGTTAACAGTAGTGGACATGTGTTCCATTTTGGTGGAGAGATGGAATGGGGATGGGGTTTTCACGATTACTGCATATATAATTAAAGAGTCCTTTAAGCGAGTGTCCCAAATCTCGGTGAATTCTTATTTTAGAGAAATGCAATACAAATTTCTACGTAGGAGTTATATTTCGGCGCAAGGGGCTTTCCATCTTAAGATTTCCTCCTCCCCTGCCTGTCTACGATGTGGAAATGCCCGGGGCACACTATCACATGCCTTTTGGGAATGCCCTATAGTATACAGTCTCTGGGTCAAGATGGTTCGCTATCTTGAATCACTACTAGGGGTTCATATCCCAGTTTCACCCTTGTGGCTACTTTTTGGTTGCATTTCTCCCTTACGAATCCGTGGTTTGGGACCTCGATTGCTTATACGTAAAGCATGTCTAGTGGGGGGAAAGCTCATTTTACTACACTGGCGGGACTCGTCACCTCCTTCATATTGGACATGGCGCAACCTATTTCACCGTATGATGCTTATGGATGCAGCGGCACTGTGGCTATCTCCGCGTCACAGGAAACGTTTCTTGGATGTTTGGGATATCTACTTACAGTCTCTTCCACAGCGTGCTCGCAGTTCTGTTCTCAATGAGTGATCCCTGATGTACACTTGCTTTATCTGGTGGCTGAATTTGTTCTTAGTGGATACTGGACTTTCAAGTGGACTGGTGTTCTTGGGTAGGAGTGTGGGGGGAGGGGTCGGGGGGGGGGAAAACTGTTAAATTGTCTAACTTTTTCCTGGCAGTGGGGGAGTGGTTAAGAGTCACGCTGCTCTCCCCTTGATTTGTTACTATTTTGAAAAAATCAATAAAAACTGTTTTAAACAAAATCGGCCCCACTGTTTTTAAGCAGAATTTCAAATATAAAGATTTTTCTTTTACTTCCAGCTTTGGAGGAGGTTGTTCAGGCGACTGTATTGGGAGCCACATTCTTTCTGAAATTTCTATGCAACTGCACAATCAACTGTCAGAGGAACAATTTCATTTTTTGAACCTTTATCTTTGAAAAAGTGTTTGAGGGATAAAAATGTGGCTGTATAAATTAAGCTTTGCTAGAATTGCTGGTGGTGTGTTTCATTAGGTTGGAATTATTCTAGTAATAACATGACATAGGTTAGAATGAATACATTTTAAGATTCTGAATTTTTTTTCCCTTTTTTAAAATTTTTCTTGCCCCTCTCCTACCTATACATGGGCTAGACAAGGCATAGGATTTTGATTTCTATTTTTGTTGTTTGCACTGTATTTTTTCTTATTCAGTGTTTTGTGTTTTCTTGAATGATTTAACTATAAACTTAAAACTTTCAATTAAAAAGTAAAGAATGGAATAAAAGCTGAGTAGTTACTGGAGAAAAAGGCACACAGGGCCAGGGTTGATTTTTGTATCTTCCTTCCCTTTTGGGTCTGTGTGTTCGCACATTCCCAGAATAATTCAAAAGGCTAAAGTAACACACACACACACACACACACACACACACACACACACACACACACACTGAAAACGGCAAATTAGAGCAAGTTGTGAAGGCCCAGGGGCTTCAGGAAGAGGACAGCTCTTCTGGAGCTTTCAGAGCAGGAGGAGTTAATCCAGAGGTACAGGTTGAATTCTGATACTTTGCAGGCTGTATATGAGGAATTCAGGCAAGACCTAGATGCTTTGGTAAACTGCTTTTGTCTGTTGAGGTTGTATAAATTAAAATTGTTATTGCAACCCCTGGGAGGATGGATCCTTTAACTGGTACCCAGGGGCACACTGGAAGAGAGATGGACCCTTTCTGCAAATACTTTTCTCAGTTCTCCATGGTTAGCATTTCTGTCTGAGTTCCATGGCTTCCTCTGGGGTGGATTGGGGGGGGGGGGGGGGGGGAGAGACAATAGTTCCAAGGTCCTTTTGCAGTAGTCCCAGTACAAGCCCCTTTCCATCCTTGTAAACAGCACTAATAATAATCACAGTCTTTTGCCTCCAAAAAGCACACTGGGAAGCAAAGTGGTTTCCTACTTCATTTACTGATACTTGATTTGATGACTGAAGAATACATAAAGCTGTCAAATCAGTATTTAAATAAAGTCAATAAATAATAGGACAGCAGAAAATTTAATAAACTTGTGACCTCACTCTTCTAGTAAATTCTTTGACTGCTTTGGAAGCACACTTCTTAACACTTGATCGACTGCCAGTATGGCGCCGATCGCCTTTGCCCTCACTATGTCACAGGGAGCGACCGTCGCTCCCTGTGACATAATGAGGGCAAAGGCGATCGGCGCCATTTTGAAACCTCCAGCACCGGCACCGGCACCGAGGGTATGATTGAAGGGATGCCTCCCAGACCCCCCGCTAGACCACCAGGTACATGTAAAAGGTTTTTGGGGGTGTCAGGAGGGTGGGAGAAGCAAAGGGGTAATTTGTAAAGGGTCGGGGTGGGTTTTTTTTATCGGGCCATCGGCGCCATTTTTATCAGTGGTAGCCAAAATGGCGCCGATGGCCCGAGAGCGGGAGATCGCGCCAGGACCCCCCCCCCCCCCCCCCCACTGGACCACCAGGAAATTTAACATTTTGGGGGGATTCAGGAGGGTGGGAGAGCAAAGGGGTCATTTGTAAAGGGTCGGGGTGGGGGTTTTTTTATCTGCTCAGGCCCACTAAAAAATTAACAATGTGAATTGGAATCGGAACCGATTCCAATTCACATCTCTAACGATCCGATTTTTTTCTCCCACCATCCGAACCTGATCGTTAAAACGATCGGGCACACGATTCACATCTCTACTTCTCACTCGACTCAGCAGCACACACAGGGGCATATTTTAAAACCTGCGCGGGCGCACATTTGTTCACGCAACCCAGCGTGAACAAATCTACGCCCGATTTTATAACATGCGCGCACAGTCGCGTGCATGTTATAAAATCCAGGGTCGGCGCACGCAAGGGGATGTACAATTGTGCAACTTGCGCACGCCAAGCCGCGCAGCCTGCCTCCGTTCCCTCTGAGGTCACTCCGAAATCGGAGCGGCCTTGGAGGGAACTTTCCTTCCACCCCCCCGCACCTTCCCCTCCCTTCCCCTACCTAACCCGCCCCCCAGCCCTACCTAGAACCCCCCTTACCTTTGTTGAAGAAGTTACGCCTGTCTCCCAGAGGGCATAACTTACGCGCGCCAGCCGACAGCCGGCTCGCAATCCCGGGCACAGTGGCAAATGGCCACTGTGCTTGGAGGCTCAGGCCATGCCCTGCCCCCCGACCCGCTCCGGACCGCCCACGCCCCGCCCCTTTTTGCAAGCCCCAGGACATACGTACATCCCAGGGCTTGCACGCGCCGCCGAGCCTATGCAAAATAGGCTCGGCACGCGCAGGTGGGGGTTTTAAAGGTTACGCACATAACTTATGCGCGTAACCCTTTTAAAATCCCCCCCACAGTTTTTAGCAATACTTGCAGGTCCTACTGTTCTTCTGCAATGGGCAGAACTTTCTTTTAGAATGATTCCTTCAATCTTCTGGTTCCTTCCAACTGAAACTCATCTTTATCCCAATGAAATGGATATTGAATTCCTGGTACCAAGGGCACTCAGTTCCAGAGAACAAAAATAGTTTTTAACTCCAAAAAGGGGAAAACTTTGCCCGGTCGCAGGCCCATTCCACTACCAGCCAGTCATACCTCCAGCCCCAGGCCAAGGGGGCACACCGATACCACAGCTAGAGAGGACACAGCTGACCCCTGCATAGGCCCAACGCAATGCACTAGGGATGGCGCTCAGCTAAGCGCGAGTCCCTAGGTGTATGCATGCACGCGGCTTAGGCACTTTTAAATTGCCCTCAGTGGGAAAACCACCGTGGTGACCCTTAACGACATCACAGGCCTTCTACTATATATAATGCCTTCTCTGCCCTGCCTCGGCAATAGGTCAAACTCTTTGGAGATATTGTTTGCCCCGCTGTTCCTGGTTCTTGTTCCTGACTTCATTCCATACCTTGTTTTTGTGTTCCTGTTTCTTCCCTGTGACTTCGGAGTCCCTGCGTTCCTGTCCTGTGGTCCTCATTCATCTTCCGTGTCTTCCTGCTGTTTCACCTGCCCCATGATCCTGTCTTGACTTCTTGTCTTGACTTCTGTTCAGATTCTCGGCTTGTCTTCATTTGGATTTCTGGCTTGAACTCGGGCTGCTTCTCGACCATGTTGTCTTAAGCATGTCCAGACCTCGACCTGCTTTTATCTCTACTGTCTGCTGCCTGCTCCAGCCTCTGCATTGTCTGACTTTGTTTTCTTCCTGTTGGCCATTGGCTACTTCATTAACAGATTCTTCTCTCCACAGAGGCCCGCAGCTAAGTCCAGATGGCCCCAGCACCCGAAGGCTCAACCTAAGGGGAATGAGAGCTGGTATTGGTGAAGTTCCTGTTGGGCTTCTGCTCCTGCCAGCTGTGCTTGCCAATGGTGGGGACGTGCAGGGGTCCTCCTTGTGGATAGCGCCAACCTCACATCAATCTAAGGGTCCACTTCTGCAACAGATTTCCGAGGTCATGGACCCAACAGATCTCTCGGGTCTCCTGGCCATTCCCTGTCTTGCCCAGAAGATCCAGCAGCAGCAACATTTCCTCGAGTTCTTGGCAGGATCCACCTTGATGCCATGGCAGCCTCCATGGTCTCTACGCCTCCTGCAGTACCATCAGCAACAGTGGCTGCCCCCATGGTACATCTCCTGGTTCCTCCCCAGTATGCAGGAGACACGAAACAGTGCCACGGATTCTTGAACCAGTGCTTTATGCATTTTTCACTTCAGCCAGCACAATTTTCCAGTGACTCCATCAAGACCACCTTCATACTCTCCCTACTGGATGGGAAGTCCTTGGCCTGGGCCTCTCCCTTCTGGGAGCGTGGAGATGCATTGCTACAGGATTTGCAACAATTTGTTAAGGCCTTCAATCTTGTGTTTTATGAACCTGGCCAGCTGGCTATGGTGGGTTCAGATCTTCTACACTTCCGGCAGGGCAGTCGGCCTTTGATGGACTATGCCATCAAGTTCCAAACCATGGCCATCTAGCTGAACTTGAGAGAGGACAGTCTCTGAAGTATCTTCTTGGAAAGGCTGTCATCACAGGGAAAGGATGAGCTAACAACCCGGGACCTTCCTGAGTCTCTGGATATGATCATCGACCTAGCTGGGAGAATCGACTGCCACCTCCAACAGTGGACCAGGGAGCTGCGGCTTCCTCATAGGTAACTGGTGCTGGTTCCACCCTTTTCACACACTCTCTCTGCAGTGCTGGTGATGGTTCCTACCACTGCGCAGGCCGAAGACCCAATGAAGCTTGGGCAGGAATGCCTCTTTCTGGAGGATAAGCTCTGCTGCTGCAACCTGGGGCTTTGTTAAAACTGTGCCGGATCTGGACATCAGCTGGCATACTGTCCACTAGGGGTGTGCATTCGTATTGACCGCATATGTAAAACGCTACGCATATTTTGTTTTTAACTTAAAAAAGTGATGTGACATAAACGATCGGATTTCCCACATATCCAACATAGCTATGTTGGATATGTTGGAAATCGCGATTGTTGAGCCAAAATAAAAATTTAAACCCCCTCACCCTCCTTAATCCCCCCCCCCCAAGACTTACCACAACTCCCTGGTGATCGAGCGAGGAGTGAGGATGCCATTTCTGCAATCCTTGGCTAGAAGCATGTGACGTCGGCGCCACGTCGAGTGACGCGGCGTCATGTGATTCCCGGCGAGTTCGCGCCGGAAGGCTCGTTCGGCCCAAAAAGAACTTTTGGCCAGCTTGGGGGGGTCCCCAACAGGCTAGTACTCCAATCCATCATACTTTCCAAGCTAGATTACTGTAACTGTAACTTGGGGGACCCCCCCAAGCTGGCCAAAAGTTCTTTTTGGGCCGAACGAGCCTTCCGGCGCGAACTCGCCGGGAATCACGTGACGCCGCGTCACTTGACGTGGCGCCGACGTCACATGCTTCTAGCCAAGGATTGCAGAAATGGCATCCTCACTCCTCGCTCGATCACCAGGGAGTTGTGGTAAGTCTTGGGGGGGGGGGGATTAAGGAGGGTGAGGGGGTTTAAATTTTTTTTTTGCACATATGGACATATACCCAACTCATTTAATTTTTTTTATGTCCATATTGACCGCAAATGGGACCCCCTTTGGACATATTGACATATGGACATAAACTTTTGCTCTGCACATCCCTACTGTCCACAGAAGCTGGGAAACTAGCAAGCCTAGGAGCTAGTGAGGAGATGACCCTAGGCTTTACCACTTCTGCTCCCCAACTCATCTTCCCAGTGTCTATTTCAGGTGGGCAGTAATGAGTTCCCCACTTTAGCCTGGTCAATTCAAGTGCCGTGGAAAACATTATAATGAAGGACCTCATGAACTATCTAAAGCTTCCGGTGGTTCCTCAGAAGACGCCACTAGTCATTGCTTCCATACACGGAGAGCCACTTCCCAGATGGATCACTATCTCCATGGGCCCCCTTGCCCTCCGCACTGGCATCCTGCATGTGGAAAGCATCTTCTTCCACATCATTGACAATGCGGTACACCCCATCGTGTTGGTGTTACCCTGGCTGCAACTCCAATATCTCCACTTTGTTTTGGAAGTTGATGCCTCCTTCTTAGGTGTGGGGGTCATGTACAGCCAGCACTCTAGAATGGGGATCTTCACCCCAGCTCCTTTTTCTCGCAAAAGTTTTCCTCAACGGAACAGAATTATGAGATCAGAGGCAGGGAGTTGATGGCCATCAAACTGGTGCTTGAAGAGTGGTGGCAATGGTTTGAGGGTGCGCAACCCTGGATTATGATATACACTGACCGCAAGAACTTGGAACACCTTCATCATGCCCAACATCTGAACGCATGCCAAGACCAATGGTCCCTGTTCTTCACACATTTTGACTTTATTTATTTATTTATTTATTTTAAGTTTTTCTATACCGGCATTCGCGATAAATATCGCATCATGTCGGTTCACAATTAACAAGTGGATAGGAACAAAATCAAAAAATAACATTTAGTAATAAATAATAATAATAATAATAGTAGTAAAAAACATAGATCAAGAGAAGGCTAAGGAATGCAGTTACAATAAAACAAGGGAATAAAATAACTTGGATCTGAGAAAAGAATGCAGGGGTTTAAATTAAAAGAATATATATGCCAGTCAATGTGCTTATAGCATTGATGAATTGCCCTTATGAGGTAGGGATGTTAATTACCATGATTAAGGCAAAGTCTGGGCGACTGGTTGATAATGTAATAAGTTCAGTTTAGTTCAGGAAAAGCTTTCATGAATAGCCACGTTTTAAGTCTTTTCCTAAAAGTAGGAAGGCATGGTTCCTGTCGCAAATCTGGTGGGATAGAGTTCCACAGAGTTGGTCCTGCAGTGGAGAATGCCCTGTCTCTGGCGGTTATGTGCTTCATGGTTTTGGAGTGTGGTATTTGTAGGGTTTCTCTATAGGACTCTCTGATTGGTCTTTTGGACGTGAATTTTTTGAGAGGAATTTGAAGGTTGAGCTGAGATTGTTGATGTATAGCTTTGAAAATAGTGGTTATGGACTTATATATGATTCTGTAGTGAATTGGCAGCCAGTGCAGGTCTTTGAGGATTGGTGATATGTGGTCTCTTCTCCGTGTGTTTGTTAATATTCTCGCAGCCGTGTTTTGGACCATCTGAAGGGGTTTAGTGTGAGATGCTGGAAGACCTAAAAGCAAAGAGTTGCAGTAATCTAGTTTAGAAAATATTATAGATTGTAGAATAGTTCTGTAGTCATGAAAATGGAAGAGTGGTCTTATTCTTTTTAGGACTTGGAGTTTATAGAAACAGTCCTTAGTAGTTTGATTTATGAATGCTTTTAGGTTTAACCTGTTATCCACGATGGCTCCTAAGTTTCTTACTTGTGGCGTTTGTAAATTGGGTGGAGGATTTGTGTCAAAGTTACTGTTTTCAGAAGAGATTAGGAGGAGTTCACTTTTTGAAGAGTTTAGTATTAGATTGAGGTTTGAGAGGAGACCATCAATTTTTTGAAGACAAGTTTCCCAGAATTCTAGAGTTTTGGTGTAGGATTCTTTAACGGGTATGACTATCTGGACGTCGTCTGCATACAGAAAGTGTTTAAGGTTTAAGTTAGTTAGCAGTTGGCAAAGAGGGAGCAGGTATACATTAAATAGCGTTGGTGAAAGGGAGGAGCCCTGTGGAACTCCCGTGGATGAAGAGTAGTGTTGGGATTCTTTGTTGTGGATTTTGACTTTGTATTTTCTGTTCCCTAAGAACGATTTGAACCATGATAGTGCTGTTCCGGTTATTCCGATGTTTGCTAATTGAATTAGTAGGGTGGAGTGGTTAACCGTATCAAAGGCAGCTGATAGGTCCAGTAGGATCAGTAAATAAGTGTGACCTTTATCCAGGCCCATGATGAGGTAGTCGGTCAAGGAAATTAGCAGTGATTCAGTACTTAGAGCTTTTCTGAAGCCATATTGAGATGGGAACAGAATGTTGTGTTCTTCGAGGTAGTCTGAGAGTCTGGAGTTAACTAATTTTTCCATTACCTTAGCTATGAAAGGGAGATTGGATATAGGACGGAAATTGTTAGGATCATTAGGATTTAAGTTGGGTTTTTTTAGGAGCGGTTTGATGGATGCAATTTTCAGGTCGTCCGGGTAGATTCCTTGTGCTAGGGAACAGTTAATAATGACTGTCAGAGCATTGGAGATTGTTTCTGGTATTAGCAGGAGAAGTTTGGATGGGATGTGGTCTAAAGGGTGAGATGAAGGTTTCATTTTCTTCAATAAAGAGAGAATCTCAGAAGTAGTGATGGGTTCAAATGATTGTAGAGAAATGTCTTCGTTGTAGTGGAGGTATGTGTTGGATGGCGTTGAAGTGTTGGTTCTCAGCTGAGTTATTAGGTTGGAGATTTTGTTGCTAAAGAAGAGGGCCAACTCCTCTGCTTTTTCTTGAGCTAGGTTGGCAGGGATGTCAGGAGTCATAGTTTGGGTTAAATTAGATACATAGGCAAAGAGGGCTTTGGAGTCAAAGATAATATGGTGGATCTTCTGTGCAAAGAAGTCCCTTTTTGTTTTTAATGTAGCGCTTTTGTATTGGTGGAGTGCGAGTTTGTAAGCAGAGAGGGATGTCTGTGTTGGTGTTTTCCACCATTTGCTTTCCTTCTGTCGGAGGGAGTGTTTCAGTTTTTGAAGTTCTTCTTTAAACCAAGGTTGTCTTTTGGAGGAGTTGTGTTCAAGTTTTTTTGTTGATAGAGGACAGAGATTGTTGGCTGCTGTTTCTGTTATCATAGACCAAGATTGGAGGGCTGAATTGGGTGAAGAGATGTCTATGAGTGTGAGTTCTGGGCCAAGATGATTGTGTAATTCCTCGGATGTGCAAGATTTCCTGTATATGAATTCAGGTTGTGGGACAGGTTTTTTGCTTATTTGTTCCAGCAAAAAGGCGGAAGATATTAAAGTATGGTCAGACCAGGGAACGGGTTGGCATTTGGGTGGAGTTGGGTGAGAGATGCTAGAGTTTACAAATATTAGGTCCAGGGTGTGACCTGCTCTGTGGGTAGGTTTGTTTATAATCTGCTTGAACCCTATGGCCGACATGGCAGTTAAGAAGGATTCACAATTGGTTGAGAGAATGGGGTCGTCGACATGTAAGTTAAAATCTCCCAATATTATAGCGGGGTGTTCCAGATTTAAGTATGTTGTTGTTAATTCTAGAATGGGTGATGCATCGGATTCCAGAAGGCCTGGAGGAGCGTAGATTAGAAGGATTTGCAGACTGTCAGATTTGAATAGGCCTGATTCTATTTTTGACGGGGAGTTAATTGTGAATTGAGTGATTTTTAGCTCTTTTTTGGCTGCTAGAAGGATACCTCCACCCCTTTTCTTCTTTCTAGGGATAGAGAAGATATCGTAGCTTTGAGTTGGAAGTTGGTTAAGTAGTGCGGTGTCCGTGTGTTTAAGCCACGTTTCAGTTATGGCGCAGAAGTCAGGATTTTTGTCCAAGAGAATGTCATTGAGAATTAGGGTTTTCTTGGAGAGAGATTGTGCATTGAATAGTATCAAAGAAAAAAGAGCTAGGCCTAAAGTTTGGGTAAACGGTGAAATCATGATGGGGATAAGAGATTTGTAGGTGGGTGGGCGTGAAATCAAGGAGTGTTTTGCTGTGAGAAAGGTTCTGTGTTGGAGGATTGGAATTGGGAGGCCCGTGTGCATTTTGGTCTGTTTGATGAAGAATGGAAGAGTGGCTGCTGGATGACGATTGGATGAGAGGTTGCTGGATGACGATTGGATGGGAGGTTGCTGGATGACGATTGGATGAGAGGTTGCTGGATGACGATTGGATGAGAGGTTGCTGGATGACGATTGGATGAGAGGTTGCTGGATGACGATTGGATGGGAGGTTGCTGGATGACGATTGGATGAGAGGTTGCTGGATGACGATTGGATGGGAGGTTGCTGGATGACGATTGGATGAGAGGTTGCTGGATGACGATTGGATGAGAGGTTGCTGGATGACGATTGGATGGGAGGTTGCTGGATGACGATTGGATGAGAGGTTGCTGGATGACGATTGGATGAGAGGTTGCTGGATGACGATTGGATGGGAGGTTGCTGGATGACGATTGGATGAGAGGTTGCTGGATGACGATTGGATGAGAGGTTGCTGGATGACGATTGGATGGGAGGTTGCTGGATGACGATTGGATGAGAGGTTGCTGGATGACGATTGGATGGGAGGTTGCTGGATGACGTTTGGATGAGAGGTTGCTGGATGACGATAGGATCAGAGGCTGATGGGCGGGGATAGGATGAATGGATTGCTGGGTGACGGTAGGAGAGTGTCTGCTGGAAGGCGAATTAGAAGCGTGCTGGAGATTGCAGTGAAGAGTGCGAAATTAGGGTAAAGGTGATTGCTTGGGCTTTGTAAAAGATGTACTTGGCATTCTAATGACAAGGCTGTGGGGAGTCCGATTGTATCTGGGGGCGGCGTCCTGACCTAGAAGGATTTTGACAGAGCTCTGGAAGGTACTGGTGTGAATTTTCACTTGGCTCTGGGACGCTTCAAGGGGCGCTCTAAGGGGCAGGCCCCTTAGATCGCGCTCCTTCGGACGCGCGACGCCCGGCGCGAGACGCCGGAGGACGGCGTGTCTATTTAAGTCTGAGGGCACTTCCTCTCTACGTGTGAGTGCGTTTCCGGCCGACGTGAGACGCAGTGATTTAAAGGCCTTCTAGCTGCCTTCTGATAGGCTGCGTCGTTCACTTCGCCCTGCTTCGCAGGGTCCCACGTGGTCGGCTGGTTCGGGGCTCAGGGCTGCGATCGGAGGTCGGCGGGGCTTGGTCCCAGGACGGGGCGGCGCCGACTAGGCTGGCTGGAGGGCAGGTGAGGCGCAGCAGAAAAGGATCGCCGGAAGGGAGAGCCGCAATTTAAGGGCTCTTACCTTGCTTTTTTTTTTTTATTTTTTCTCCGTCAGTTCCTGCTTTGAGCTGCTTTCTGTTTTCTGCCTGCTGATTGGTGGCAGCGGGGAGTAGGCTGGCTTAGGGTCCCACGTGGTCGGCTGGTTCGGGGCTCAGGGCTGCTTTGAAGTAAGATACCATCCTGTGTCCAACAATTCCTGGGCGGATGCCCTCTTCTGATCCTTTGAGGCAGAGGATTTGTCTGAACCCTCCCAGACACATTATCGGGATTCTCTTAGCCTCCTCTGTGACCATCCCTCCAGGGAAGATGGTGTTTCCATACCGGATCTGAGAGAAAGGTTTGAGATGGTCCCACAACTCCCATGTCGCAGGTCATCCTGGGAGGGCTCGGACTCTCACACTGCTCCAGTAGTATTACTGATGGTCCCAGATGTCAGGGCCTATGTGGACTTTTGTCCTACCTGTGCTCAGTAGAAACCACTGGTGGGATGACTCTGGGGGCTGTAACAGCCATTGCCAGCTCCCAGGGAACCCTGGTCCCATCTGTCCACCGACTTTGTGTTGGACCTTCCTCTCTCAAATGGCTGCAGCACTATTTGGGTCATCATTGATCAAGTCTCAAAGATGGCTCATTTTGTACCCCTTCCTGGCCTTCCCTCAGTGCCTGAACTGGCCCGGTTGTTTACCCATCACATTTTCCATCTGCATGGCTTGCCCAAGCATATCATTTTGGATCGGGGCGCCCAGTTTACTGCCAAATACTGGCTCCCCAACCAGTTGGGTTTTCAGGATAATCTAATGAATATACATGAGATTTGTTTGCATGCTCTACTTCCTATGTATTCAAATATGTTTCATGCATATTCATTAGGGATATCATGAAACCCTGACCGGCTGGGGAGGGGGGGGGGGTCAAGGACAAGTTTAAGCACCCATGCCTTAGTCACTGTTCATGATGGGTCACTATCCACTTCAATTTTTAGGAAGGACACGAACAAGAATACTGTATTTTTTATACCAGCCATCAATCATATTATTTACCTGACAATATCCTTGTGGGCCTGTTTTTCTGCCTAAGCTGTCTATATTCTTCAAACTTGGATTTCATTATACAGGCTCAACAGATGCTTCAACAGTTTCTTTCAAGGGGTTATCCAAGTTGTAATAAAGTAGTCTTTTAAGCCAGCTTTATATATCAATTGAGACTTACTATTTCTACATACCCCTGCATCCTCCCTAGGTAGGTTAATATGTGTATTACTCTACTTTGCTTGGATGGGCTCCGTCTTTCCATCCCTGAGTTGCCATTGGTCAGTTTTATCTCTACATGTGACTTTTTTCTACATCAGGGCTTCCCAAACCTGTCCTGGGGACCCCACAATCAGTAGAGTTTTCAGGATATCCACAATGAATATGCATGATATCCACAATGAATATGCAGGATATCCACAATGAATATGCATATCCACAATGAATATGCAACCTCCTCGACACATAACATCTACAAATCCCTCCTCAACACTTACAGGAACGCCATCCTGAGAACCAAGAAAGATTTCTACGCAAAAAAAATCCACAACTTCATTTCCGATTCAAAGGCACTATTCTCCTATGTCTCCACTCTTACCAAACCATCTCCCCCCACCATCCCAGACCACCAAGCACTCAACAAAGCCAACGAACTTGCCAACTACTTTAAGACAAAAATCTCCAACCTTACCGATTCTCTCACACCCAACAACAGCCCTCCAATACATCACCTCACAACCCTACCTCAACAAAATGCCAGTCTCGAGTCATTTGAACCTACCTCTTCTTTGGAGATTGAAAATACCCTCAAAAAAATCAAACCATCCTCCCACCCATCAGACCCATTACCGTCAAACTGGCTTATCGCTATCCCGAACACCATCTCTAAACCTATTTCCGAAATTATCAATACATCTCTGTCTCAAGGTTTAGTACCCAACCAGTTAAAATTGGCAATCCTCAAACCTCTACTTAAAAAACCTAACGCCTCCCCATTGGACCCAGCCAACTTCCGTCCAATCGCAAACTTACCTCTCATTGCCAAATTGATGGAAAAAATAGTCAACAAGCAACTGTCAGAATACCTCGAAGTACATAACATTCTTTCTCCGGCTCAGTACGGCTTTCGCAAATCCCTAAACACTGAATCTCTTCTACTATCACTCACGGACTCCATCCTCATAAACTTGGATAAAAAACAATCCTACCTGCTGGTTCTCTTAGATTTGTCTGCAGCTTTCGATACGGTAAAACACACTTTACTTATAGACCAACTAGCCAACATAGGCATCAAAGGCTCAGCGCTCAGTTGGTTTCGGTCCTTCCTGAACAACAGATTCTATAAAGTCAGGATTAACAACAAGGAATCTCAGCCCATCTCTACAGACCAAGGAGTCCCTCAAGGATATTCACTTTCACCCACCCTTTTCAATATATACCTCCTCCCTCTC
This sequence comes from Rhinatrema bivittatum, assembly GCF_901001135.1. Lineage (NCBI taxonomy): Eukaryota > Metazoa > Chordata > Amphibia > Gymnophiona > Rhinatrematidae > Rhinatrema > Rhinatrema bivittatum. The sequence continues at coordinate 21,984 of NW_021821454.1, read as the reverse complement.
TGCCACCTACTCGCAAATCTGAAGCTTACCCATTACCTCTATGCGGATGACATTCAAATCCTGATCCCGATCACAGAATCCCTGCAAAAAACCATTACCTTTTGGAATGACTGCCTTCAGCCAATTAAAGACCTACTCTCCAGTCTCAACTTAGTTTTGAATGCCAGCAAAACGGAAATGATCATCATCTCCCATGACCCCCCCCACCACAGCATCAAACTCCTCTCAACCAGCAAACTCAAACATCAATTTCTCCCCCGACGTCAGGGACCTAGGAGCTTGGCTTGACAACAACCTAAACCTTAAAAAGTTCATAAACACTACCACAAAGGACTGCTTTTACAAACTACAAGTCCTCAGAAAGCTAAAACCCCTCCTACACTTCAATGACTTCAGGCTAGTACTCCAATCCATCATACTTTCCAAGCTAGATTACTGTAACTCCCTTCTACTCGGGCTCCCCACAAATTCGATTAAACCTCTACAGATGGTACAGAACGCTGCCGCCAGAATCCTTACAAACACCAACAAAAGAGAACATATCACTCCAATCCTCCGTAACCTTCACTGGCTTCCTATAAAATATAGGATCCTCTACAAAGTTCTCACTATCGTTCACAAAGTGACTAACAATCTCGCACCCATCAGGCTAATCACACAACTGCAACCTCATACATCCACCAGACCCATCAGAAGCGCCTACAAAGGCACACTTTATGCCCCACCTGCAAAAACACTACTAGGGAAAAGAGCACTATCTTCAGCAGGCCCCCCACCAGTGGAACGCGCTCCCCCCAGATCTAAGACTTGAACCCAGTCATCAGGAGTTCAAAAAAAAAACTAAAAACATGGCTCTTCCGCCAAGCCTACCCAGACACTTAACGCAGCCTAGATGCTCGCATTCTTGCGTAATATACAACAGAGTTATCAATCAAATCAACGCTTCCACATGTTCCCCCATTAAGATAATATGCTTTATCTTATACTGCGCTTATTACTTTCACATTTATACTGTTTTAATGCATTACTTTTACCTTTATTTATTTTAGCTTATATTCAAATCTACCATACCCATTGTTATTTATCTCTATAATATGATATTGATATCAAAAGTTTTTCCTTCTTTTGTAACTATTCTCTATACCATGTTCCAGTTGTACGTTGTTATTATAGTTTTATAGTTATATGTAAAGCCCGTTGTCTTATAGTTATATGTAAAGCCCCTTCTGTTTGGGCATTTCACTGTTTTATGTAAACCGGAGTGATTTGTATCTGATACAAGAACTTCGGTATATAAAAATTAAAAATAAATAAATAAAATAAATGAGATAAATTTGCATATACTAAGTCTCCATGATATGCAATTTTTATCTCGGGCATATTCATTATGCATATTCTGAAAACCCAACTGACTTTGGAGTCCCTAGGACAGGTGTGGGAAAACCTGTTCTACACCTTTCCAGTTTGCATTCCATAGGAGATGCAATTTAAGAGATGTACTTGTCTCTTCAGATCTACGGGTCCCTACAACATCTGCGCCTGTTAGTTTGGGACATAGACCCTGTGGCTCTTGTCAGGCTTGCCCTTATAATGACTATTACTGATTTTGTCCATCCCTCCACTTAGCTAGTGTATCATTTACCTTTTATATCAGACTGTAATTCTTCTTCTTTTTTTTTTTAATTTTTTATTTATTCATCTTTTAATAATATACAAAATAAACTTTTGCATTGAAATACAGAGAATTAATTAGTAACATATTTTCTCTCTAAACATAGAGGGATTATAATTAACAATCTAGAAACTTCTCTTGTTACATAGGAAACATTGGAGGGGTGGAAACAGTACTAAGGAGATAAAAGGAAATTATTTTAAATCATTCTTTAGTATCCATTTACTTTACCCTTAATACACATACTCCCATTCATGGTTCACTAGGTTGTCTCCTCCCATCCAAAAAGGCCCTAAGTTGGTCAGGTAAAAAGAAAATATAAGTGTTTCTGACCAGCTTAATTATGCATTTACACGGATAGCGCAGTATAAAACTGGCTCCTAATGCTTGGGTTTCAGATCTCATTAACAAAAAAGCCTTTCTACGCTGCTGCGTAGCTTTAGCTAAATCTGGGTAAACACGTACAAGTCCACCGCAGTATTATTCATTCATATTTTTAAAATATTTTTTCATTATCTTTGAAACACTGGCTTCATCATAAAAGGTAACAAAAAGTACAGCCCTGTCCAAAATTTCAAGAGTAGAGTTTTCTAGGTAATCTGTTAAATTTTGTAAATCCAACCTTTGAACATTTAAAGTCCCAGAGACAGAGTTGTTTCTTTTAGGTAGAAAAAATATTTTTTTAACAGTGGGAATCTCATCTAATGGGATCTTTAAAGTCTCCATTACGTATTTCTTAAAGGTCAATAAGGGAATCTCACCCATAACAATCGGAAAATTTAATAACCTTATATTTAAATGCCTCATGAAGTTCTCTATTGATTCCAGTCTCCTTGATGTACTCGCCCTTTCAGATAGTATAGTGGCATTTATACCTTGCAGACTTTTAATTTCTTCATTAACTTTCTTTAAGGACTCTTCATGCTCTTGAAATTTCTGCTGGTTTTCTCGTTCCTGTGTCCCAGTTTTAGCTACAATCTCGTCCAGCTTTAAGGCCTGGTTGTCTAGTTTGTCTGACATCCTCACCATGAAGTCCCAGATTGTATCCAGAGTAACAACTGCTGGTTTAATAAATTGCAGTGAGAGTGATTTCCTTACCCCACTATCAACAGTCCCACTGCTTTCTCCCGATGTTAAGGGGGTAGTAGCTCCTGCTTCCTGCACTTCTCCTCTTAGCGAAGCAGACTCTTGGGTTTTTGGTTCATCTCCAGGCAGACCGGCGACTTCTAGGCCACCCAGCCCGGCGCTCCCGGTGATGTCATCGGGTAGAGCCTTGGCTCCTCCGTCACCGACTTGCGGCAAAGCTCTCAGCGGCATTTTGGGAGTTGGAGGGCTCAACGAGAGCTCCCCAGGAGGTAAAGCGCTCCTCTCGCCTGCTCTCCAGCGGGGGTTGAGACATTCAATGTGGGTAAGGACGAGGCGAACGCTGTCCTGTTGCAAGGTCCGAGTCTGGTGGATATACTCGGACCTTACCTTTCCTCTTATGGGGCATTTTTAAAACGCAAGAATATTGCCAAAGCTCACTCTAGAATCTCGGAAAGACGGAGCAGGAAAAGTTGCGACCTCTCAGGACGCCATCTTAGTTTCCACCCCAAACTGTAATTCTTCTAATGCAGTTTACGTTTAATATGCCCCAGTAAACAACTATCTGTGGATAAGACATGCCTCAAAATCAAAATTCGTATTTACGAACATTGCAGCTGTATTTGCCACTCACAGATTAATGTCCCTTTAGTTTTGCATTGGCAACATGCCGTCTCGGATTTATGATTTATTATCACTGAACAGGTTTCTTGTCGCCCATGAAGTGGCAAACTTGATCATCTACTGCTTCAGTGGGAACAATATTTAAATTACAATCGTTGGCCCTCTGTGCTTTAAATGTGGATATTGACTGGTCTCCTTTTCTTTAACTTTTGTTTTATGATTATGTTATGTTATCTGATGTCTTCTATATTGTACTGCCTGGCTCTTGCCGTGACAGACTGATTGATAGCTTTTAATCCTGTGATCCTCTGATGCCTTCGGTCAATGTTTAAATGGTGATTTGGGGCAGTGTGTTATAGCAAAGCATGCATGATGCAATTTAGATTTGCTAACATTGATCTTATCTTTAATTTCTGAGTATGTTTTATGAACGGTATTACCTGTCTCTTGCCATGTCATACTGATTGTCAGCCTTTGACCATGTGATCCTTTGGTGCCAGTAGCTGGCATTGAAATGGAGGCTAGGAGCAGTGTGTTATGTTATGTTAAAGCATCATAATGCTGTTTAAATTTGCTAACATTGATTCTATCTGAAATGTATCCGTTGAGTATGCATTGTATTGTATTTCTAATTTTTCTTGACATTATGTAGGTAACTTGATATTAGATTGACTTTCAATTCTTTTACTTTTTGTTTCTATTTGTTTGATCTTTCACTCCCGATGCAGCCTAGTGGCAAAACATTACTCATGTTAGGGGACATACAATATCATCATACTTGGTTGGACATGAACATTTTTCATTAAATAAATGAAGATTTTCTTTGATCATCTTTTTAAGTGATTTTGCTGTGATTTATTTCAAGATATAACAAGATTAATGCTCCATCCTTTGAGTGAGAGGATCTCACAGATTTTTTTCTGTTTGGAGTTTTTCCTCACACTATTTAACTGTGTGCCATTGTGTATGTGGCTGCATTTAAATCCACTTCAATTGTGAGGCTATTGTAAATAAATGCACCTTCACCATTGAAAATTTCTTTGAATCAGAGGGTTCCTTTCTTCTACCATCTGCTGGTAAGTCTGGTGTATCTCTTGCAATTCCTCTACCCAAGTCATATGCCTCCTTCTCAAGATAAGCAATAAATAAATAAGTAGTCCCTCTGGAAGAGGCAGGCCTCTGGTTTTGGAAAGTTATAAAGTATGCAGCAGGGTAGAAAGATCTCACAGATCTTGTTGGTGTTGTAAAGCAGACATCTCCCAGATCAGTCCAGTCTCTAGTCTGCTGTGGGGCCCTGTTGTAGCACACGTCTGTTACAATGTGTGGGTATTCAAGCTGTATCATAAGCTAGGTTTTGAGTGGGTATCCTCTATCACCTGTAAGGGAGAGGGCAGAGAATAGCTGAGTGAGATACCTCATGGTTGTAGGCAGCAGGGGCTCTTCCCAGGTAAAGACTGGAGTGTTCCTCCTGGCCTAAGTGATAAATGTACCTAGATATCAGGGAGAGAAAAGGGGCAGAGGTTAGTAGTTGTATGACTGCAGTGAGAGCAGCATACCTACCTACCTACCTCCCCAAGTGGAGTGATCTTCTTGGACGTGGTCATGTATTCCTGACTGTGAGAGGATGTATGCACATAACAAGATCCCGGAAACCTTGGCTCTATATCCATGATGATCCCCTTGGCATCGCAGGCCACCTGCATATTGAGGGAGTGGAATCTCTTGCAATTGCGATGGGTGGCGTCATTGGCTGACGGTGCTCTTATAGGGATGTGAATTGAATCAAAGGACCCCAAAACTGAAGGCAAGCATGAAATTTGATAGAACTCAGTCATAATTCGTTGTTGTTGCTGTCTTTTCTGAGGAAAAGATATATTATGATATATTTTCCTGAGAAAAGCATCCAGAAACTGATCAATAAAAAAGGAGGAGGCTAACAGTCTTATTCCAGCCATGAACACTTGAGGTGTTCTAGCAAGGCATGGCCCTCTTCAGGTGGAAGGGCATAGGTCCTGCTCTAACTGCTGGCATAGGTACAGTATGGTTTCCTTGTTGAGCCTGAATCTCTGCATGATCTGTTCCTCAGATGGATCTAAAAACTGTGCCCTGGTCCTGTATATTCTCTGCAAGGGGTACCTTCTCCTCCTCTGTTCTCTCTCCCTCCTGAGTCATTGTGTCATGATTATTCACAAGTTAATGATCATCATTTTGGAATTTATTTCTCCTTCCACTCAGTCCCCCCCATTTTGCCCCAGTCACACTTACTCACCTCCTCCAAGGGTGCTCCAGTGTGCCTACATGTGCCCCTGTCAACTTATTAATCCCATAGTATGCTCCAGTCACACTCACTCACCCACCTCCCCCCCCCAGTATGGCCCAATATGTCCCAGTCACCATACATACACACACTAACCCTCTCTGGAATGCTGTGTAATTCCCCTAAAGAAAACTAGCAAACCAGTCAAAAATTAAAGGTAATGGGCAAACAAACTTGTTGGCAAGGGCTACAATTTCCCTGATTGCCCCCACCACCACCACCACCTTCTATGCCTCCCTTCCTAGCCTGCTGCAATGCCCAGTCACCAGGAGAATACAGCCACCAAACACCCAGTAGAAAAAGAGAATGCGAGTTTGATTTTGGCAAGTAAATTAGCTGTAGTAAAAATATTTATACAGTCTTGATGCCATTCATGCATGCATTTTTTTTTATAAAATAGCAAAGTATGCATAAAAAAATCTATCCATGCCCCGACATGCTCCAAACACACCCACTTTGCCCAAGAAAGTGAGTAGATGTGCGTCACCCTTTGTTTTGATTTTTTTTAAAGTCGGGCGTGTGCGCATTTGCTTCACATATGCCCATGTATGCCATTTTTTCACTCATAAATCCTTTGAAGTTTACCTCCAAAGCATGCTTTGGGATGCAACTGTTCAAGCTGCTTCCTCTCTGCCTGCCATCTCTTGCCTCTCCCTGCTGTGCCATCCTCCACTCACACTCCTTTCACACCCACTTGCATGCCCGTTCACATGGGGATATTTTTCAGTCCAACCACTCCTAATAAACAGTAAACACTTGCACTAATTATCACAGACTAACAAAAAATCAGGCACACTTTCTCAGTACACAGATGACACAATGGACTGGAGAATACAAAAAAATAAAAAAGAAACCCTATAATAATATGACTGTCCTTGGAGTAATCTCATTGCTCTGTCATGTAAATTTTCAAACTAGGTTTATAGATTGTTATAAACTGTACTGTGCTTAAATGTTACTTCTCACTTTGAGCTTGGGAAAAGTAAATTATTAATTCAATAAATACATAAATAAACAAACTAATCCCTTCTCACTCTTAGCTCCAGTAGTTGCTTGTCCCTCCGTAACGCACTGACACATTTTCTCCAGGAAACGCCTGTTTTTAATAATTTTCTGAGGGAGTTGTGGTTTCCCATGATATTTTTCAGAGCTCTCATGTTTTCGTAACAACTTTTTGTGCAATTATTGCATTACCGCCTCTTACCAAGATATATATCACCAACATTTATTGCATTTTGCTTTTGCATATTTAATCTTAATAACCAGTATGATTATGCAGCACTTGTAAGGTACAGTGAGTTAGACCAAATACGTATGACCAAACATTGCTCTTTGGTACTGCATTCTCTATATATGATGCTGATAGGATGGTTCTTTCCTGCTTGGCTCTCCTAAGCTCTGCTCAGTGGAAAAGAGCCCCTGGTGCTTCCCTGGTGAAGTTGTGATGTCACCTCCGGTAGCCAGCAGTATGAAATGGGAAAGAAAGAACTAGAGAGGTTAAATATAGAGATACTAAAGAATGCAGTTGGATCACTGAGATAAAAATGGAGACACCATTAAAGGGTGAAAATAATTTTCCCCCATCACCTTTTAATCTGGGCCTGTCTAGTCCCGCCAATGTTTACATAATAGCAAACTTATCTTCAAGGTCCACTGTCAGACTCCCCTACAGCTCTTAATAAAGTCAATCTATGTCCCTTAATCTGAAAAGCATATGTTAGAATTTTGCCAGGTAGCATTAATCTACGAGACACTTAAGGTGATCTATTACCACTCACCTGACCATTAAGATGGACTTGTCATCCCCCCATATGATTTATCAGGAGGAAATTATACCAAATACAATGTAAAACTATGCTGATGTAATGATGTATTTTCCAGGAGCAGGCTAATTTTTTTTTTCACCTTGCGTTCTCAGATGTGATCACGTTTTGAGGAAAACAATAGTGCAGGTGAAGGAAGCTATCATTAAACTTCACTTTGGTAGAGAAAGCTTCTTCAGGCTTGACTTTAAAGTAAAGCAGTTTTATTTTTATTTATTTCACCTCAACAGGTTCCTTCCTATGAAGCAATATTCTGGCATTCCTCTCACCCCCTGTAGGCTTTGAAACCAGGGTTCAAAGTGAACTTGCTGAATTCATGAAAACCCATAGGTCTATAATATATCCGTAATGGAAGTCAAACAGGATACCCTAGAGATAAAACACAGTGGCCTTACCCTCTGTTCACTGTAGGTGTCTGTGTATAATAAATATTTTATTTTACTAGAAAAAAAACCAAAACAATGAAACATAAGCTGTTTGTTCTCAACTGTACTATATGGTAGCTTTGGTGAGTTTAACAGGTTTCAAAGCTGAACTAGACACCCAAAAAGTCACATCAGTTACACTGTATACTTGCACAATAGAAACCCAAAGCTGCTTTCATTTTATATAAACAAGGTATTTTTTTTTATGTTTATGTAGTTCATAACATCTTTTTTACTGTACTAAAATTCACATGCCCTTTGTATACACTGTATAAGCTCTGAGTTTATTTTATGATCCATAAACTTAGACAATATATTAAAATGTTGTAGGAATTTAATATCAGTAGTAGATTATCCTTGGGAAAAATAAAGAAAGAATTCATTTCTCTGCGTTCCAAAGACAAGCATATCAAGTATTTTAAAAGGTTTAATAGCTGTTAGTAAATTTTACTGCATCTGTCAATAACATTATAATACATTGGTATAGTTAATAGGTCAACACAACATATTTATATCTTGCTATAAATGGTTTGCCCAAGAACAAAGTAGCTTCTAATGAGAATGAAACATGATGATAAATATTAATTTTAGCATTTTCTAATTTAAGCACTTTCTTTTATTATATCTGTAATAAACACTGAGTAGAACTGAAAATGAATTATCGATGTCCTGAACCAAGAACAAAATTATCATCCTTTAAAGTACTTTGCTTTCTAGTTTGCAAAAATGTCATCAATGAGATGACTTTCTCGAACCTTTTTGCTTACCCACCTATGAATTTCTCTCCTATTATCTGTTATTGAGTTATGTTGTGATTTATATACAATTTAACAAAAAAAATTGGTCCTGAGGATAAAAAAAACTTGAATCTGTATAACATGTGACTGAACCAACAAAACAGATGTAATGTATGAGATTTCAAGACCGTGTTGTACACTTCTTCACATATCAAGCTAAGGATTGCAATCACACATATACCGTATTTTCCGGCGTATAAGACGAGTTTTTAACCCCTGAAAATCTTCTCAAAAGTTGGGAGTCATCTTATACGCTGGGTATCATCTTATAGGGCTTATACCGTAGTTGTCACTAGTAATCCAAAGTTACAGCGTCTGGTGCATTCCCCGCGCCCTCGCTCCTCGAGTCACTCCCCTGGATGCTGTAAAAGCAAGCCCCTTTTACCCAGCACCAGCCAATCGGGGAGCGAGGGAGCGCAGAATGAACTTTTTTACTGCATCCAGTGAGGGGAGGGAGTGACTCGAGGAGCGAAGGCGCACTGCTGAAGCAAGCCCCTTTTGCCCAGCACCGGCCAATCGGGCAGCGAGCCCTCACTCCTCGAGTCACTCCTTCCTGCTGTAAATGTTGGAATGCGTTGGAAGAGGGGTAGTCTTATATGGCGAGTATATCCCAAACTCTATATTTTAACTGTAAAAGTTGGGGGTTGTCTTATACGCCCAGTCGTCTTATACGCCGGAAAATACGGTAGTCATGCTGGGAAAGTTGGCTTAATATATAGGTGAAACAACAGACTCCATCAGACATGGTCACTACATTCACCCTCAGCAAGCCATGGTCAAAGCACAAATTCATTTGAAGGCTATAATAATGTTCATGGTTTCAGTAGATGGCTTCCTGGACCCAAGCCTATTTGGGTGCAATATATAGATTAATCACATTGGGAAAATAAGCAGTCTCATAGAAAACTCTTTGTACGTCCTGCCTCTCCCAATGAGCAAATAGGTACAGGATGTATTCAGGCATGTCATCCATAAAGGAGAAGGATGGAATGATGCCAGTCATATCTCTCACTACCCTCAGGAACAGGGGTAGGAAACTCTGGCCCTCAAGTGTCACCATTTTTTTTAAAGATATCCACAATGAATATGTATGAGCTAGATTTGTATACAGTGGAAGCAGTACATTCAGCTAAATCTGTTGTTGGCTTTCAAAGACCAGAGTTACATGCTCCCACCCTGGAAAGAGCCATTAATCAGATAACACAGAGTACCACTCTGTGTTATCTGGTGGTCGGCACTTTTAGGTCCAGATCAAGATGTGTGGTGTTCTATAGGGAACCCTAGGCATCCATGCAAATTCTCATGAAGTTAGAAGATGCGATGTCTGTTACGGCAGAATGGGGGAAGAGAGAGCAAGCTAGAGGGGATGATGAGTGGCAGCTTGGATGAAGGAGAGTGAGTGGCAGCTAGGCTGAAAGCTAAGAGAGGAAATGCTTAGGGATGGATGGAAGGAGGTGAGTACAACCATTGAGAAAATAGAGGGAAGACTGCAGGAAGGGAGATGGGGGAGAGGGGGAAAAGAAGCATCTTTTAGGGATGGTCCAGAAGAAAAAAATTCATTTTGGTTTGTTATTTGTTTGGTTGCAGTCCAAATTTGTTGCATTAGCTTCAATACAAAGAAACAAATTCATTTATTTATTCATTAGTTTATTTGTTTGCCATTAAAAACTATGGAGGAAGCATTGCAGTCATTCTGGGCTCAAGAATAGTGTTTTTCTTATTAATTCTAATGAAACTTGTGAGAAAAAAAATCATCAGAAGGGGGAAAGAGCTGCAAGGTACTTAGAATGTGGCAAAGTGGTATCAAAAAAAGTGGCATAAAGTAGCCTAAGAATCCGCAAAGGGGCAAAGAGGTATCAGGCTCATTCCAGATTGGCAGGAGTTCTCCAAAATACCATGAGAGGAGCAAAGAAGCAGCACGGTGGAAAAAGAGGACACCAACAATAGTGATATGAACAACTGATGGCATCATGAGAGGCAAAGTGGCACCAAAAGTGGCATCAGCACCCTAAAGCATCCCGAAGGCGAAATGAAGCAGAAAACATGGCAGGAAACATCCCAAGGTACAGTTAAAGGGACCAAGAGGAATCAGAAAGAGTGGTATCAAGATTTCAAAAGCATAGGAGAGATGCACAGTAGCATCTCAGATTGGCAAGAAGACTTTAAAGTGTAAGAGCTGGAGTACGCTAGGAAGGTACAGTGGCAGAAAGAAGTAAAGAATCCCAAGGTGTAAAACCTGTGTATGGCAACAAGGCTGAGTGGCACTAGGATCCGAAGGTGTAGGATGAGGGGCAAAAGCATTAAGATTAGAGATGAGCTTCGTTTTTTACTACGGGTCATTTTTTGAGTCGGACGCTTCGGGGTAAAGTTCGGTTTTCCTCGGTCAGTTTTTTGGAAAAACTAAATGGGGAAAACCGAAACTGGCCCAAAAAACGACACGGGAAAACAAAGCTAAACACCCCCCCCCCCCACCCCAAGCATTAAAACTTACTACAAAACATTAAATACAACCCCCCCCCATCCTGATCCCTCCCCAAGACTTAACCAACATCCCTGGAGGTCCAGCGGGGTCCCGTGAGCAATTTGTCCCTCTGTGCCCGGCGTGACTGCCTTGCTCAAATGGTGCCGATGATAGCCTCTGCCCTACTATGTCACCTGACCCCCCCAAGACTTGCCAAAAGTCCCTGGGGGAATCCAGCGGGGGTCCGGGAGCGATCTCGTCGTCGGCTGCCAGGAATCAAAATGGCACCAATAGCCTTTGCCCATACTATGTCACAGGGGTTACACATGCCATTGGTCAGCCCCTGTCACATTGCAGGAGCACTAGATGGCACCGATGGCCATGTGGCAGGGGCTGACAATGGCACCGGTAGCCCCTGTGACATAGGTCAGAGGCTATCAGTGCCATTTTGAGCGAGGCAGGCACGCCGGGCACGGAGGGACAAATCGTTCGTGGGACCCTGCTGGACCACCAGGGACGTTAGTATGTCTTGGGAAGGGATCAGGATGGTGTGTGGGGGGGGGGGGGGGGGGTTTGTATTATAGTTAATTGTAATGTTTGGGGTGGTTTTTAATTTAAAAAAATAAAATGTGCCCCTCCCCCTGTACAAACCCGAAAAACGGATTTTCCCCAATGTTCGGGGAAAATCCATGTCAGGGTTCAGGGCCCCCGATCCACGATGAATTAGGCAATTTCGTTGAAATTGCCTAATTCGTGATAAACGATTGCACATCTCTAATTAAGATAGAGTGGCATGGGAGATACAAGTCATTCTGTTCAAGTATACAAACAACCGAAGAGGGGGGTGCTTCTCCATGTCAAAGTATGGCTGCACCTGGCTAATCCACCAATCCAGTAACATATGTTTGCCTCATGGAGTAAACCAAGTCACATATGTCATAGGTACCCACGTGTGAACTGCGAATGGGCTATGAAATCAGTTACAATTCATGGAGTGGTGCAGCAAGTGAGCTGAACAATGGATAGCCTTGGAAAGAGCAGGAAATGACAAGAAGATGAGTACCATAGAGGAAGAATAGTATGAAAAAGCCTGAGGAGTGTTTCTGTAAGTTTGCAAAGCAATGTATGGCTAGGGCAAGACGAAAGGTGGGCAAGTACTGTAGGGTAGGGATTGAATCGTGTGCCCAATCGTCTTAACGATCGGGTTCGGCTACAGGGAGAAAAAAATCTGATCGGTGGTGATGTGAATCGGAATCAGTTCTGATTCACATCGTTAATTTTTTTTAGTGAGGCCCAACCCTTTAAAATTGACCCCTTACCTTCCCCCACCCTCCAAACCCCCCTAAAACCATTTTACAAGTACCTTGGTGGTCCAGTGGGGGCGCGGGGACTGATCTCCCGCTCTCGGGCCATCGGTGCCATTTTGGCTGCCACTCAAAAATGGCGCCGATGGCCCGATTAAACCCCCCCCCGACCCTTTAAAAATGACCCCTTAGCTTCCCCCACCCTCCCAAGCCCCCAAAACATTTAAAATTACCTGGTGGTCTAGTGGTGGTCTCGGGAGCGATCTCCCGTTCTCGGGCTGTCGGCTGCCACTCATAAAGATGGCGCCGATGGCCCTTTGCCCTTACCATGTGACAGGGTATCCATGCCATTGGCCGGCCCCTGTCACATGGTAGGAGCACTGGATGGCCGGCGCCATCTTTAAAGATGGTGGCGGCCATCTTTACGACGGCGGTGGCCATCTTTAAAGAATGTTGTTGATGGGGATGTGTCAAAAAGAAGTAAGCTGAGTCCAACCTCAGTGTGGTTGTTGGGGATGCACAGGAAAGAGCAAGTGGAGTAAAGCCCCAGTGTTGTTAATGGGGATGTGTCAGGAAGAAGTAAGCTGAGTCTGATCCCAGTGTTGCTGATGGGGACATGTTGGGGGGAAAGTAAGCTGAGTCCAACCCAGTATTGTTGTTGGAGATGTGATACGAGTAAAAACCCCAATGTTGTTGATGGGGATATATCAGAAGGAAGTAAGCTGAGACTGATCCCAGTGTTGTTTGGTATGTGTCAGGAGGTAGCAGTAGGATTGAAGCCCCAGTGTTGTTGATGGGGATGTGTCACGAGGAAGTAAGCTGAGTCATACCCCAGTGTTGTTAATGGGGAAATGTCAGAAGGTATGAGGAGGAGTGAAGCCCACAATGTTTTTCACACAGGGACATGTCAGAAAGAAATACGCTGAGTCTGACCCCAGTGTTGTTGATGTGGACATGTCAGGAGATAGGAGGAGGAGTGAATCCCCAGCGTTGTTGATTGGGACGTGTCAGGAGGCAACAGGATGTGACAGACCACAGTGTTGTTGTTTGGGATGTATAAGGAAGTAGCAGGAAGAGTGAAGTCCAAGTTTGTTGATGGGAATGTGTCAGAAGGAAGTAAGCTGAGTCTGACCCCAGTGTTGCTGATGGGGACATGTCAGGAGGAAAAAAATTGTGATAGGCCCCAGTCTTGTTCTTGGGAATGTGTCAAGAGGCAGCATGTGAAAGACCCCAAAGTTGTTGATGAGGGCGTGTCAGAAGGAAGCAAGCTGAGTCAGACCCCAATGTTGTTAATGAGGTCGTGTCATGAGATAGCAGGATGTGACAGGCCACAGTATTGTTGTTTGGCACATGTCAGGAGACAGCAGGATATGAAAGACTAAATGTTGTTGATGGTGATGTGTCAGGAGGCAGCAGGATTGGTCAGACCCCTGTGGTGGTATATAGGGAAAGGCAGGAAGTTTGCCGCTAAAGATACATACATCGCTGCACTGGTTATTGAAGGATTTGCTCACCATTTTTTATTTATATAAAGAAAACACCAAAACTTATGGTACATGATTATACTAAGGGTACTTAAGCTTTACTCATTGGCTCTGACTCATAGATTATGATACCAGTGCAGAGCTTTGAAGTGTATAGTTTTTGAACTTTCACTATACCCCTGCCTTTCTTTTGTTTATATATTTAGAATATAGCCAACTAAGTTTAAACCTTTCCAGGTAAATGTATCCATATAACTTTAGTCAAGTGTATTCAGCAGGAGATTTGTCCTTTTGATTGTCAGTGACAACTTTAGTCAGATAACTTGATTGCTCCTTGCTTTATTGAATATGGGCCTCATCCTGTTACTACACTAAAAAAGTTTTAGAATCAAGATTCCTTCCCGATGAGTTACATTGCTGTTTAAACCTATTGCTGTGTTTGCATACCTCTTTCTACTGAAAAATGTTAATTAAATTAAATTTAATTTAGGTGTATAACTAATTATATTGCTATAGTTTAGTTCTAGTATGTGTATGCACAAACAGTTTTAGCAGCTCATTGGTAGATTCCACGGCAAAGGCTACAAAAATTCTGTGGCAGAGATTCTAAGGCTCCGTAGTTATTTGTGTTAGAGTTGCATATATTAGCATGTAGTTTTATATTACAATTTATGCAGGCTGAAAGAGATTAGCCTGCAGTGTCTAGCTTGGCCTTTGTGGCCCAAACAAAGGAAGGAACAATGGGGGTCCAGTGGAAGCTGAACAAGTGAGGTAAACAACGTGCTTCAGGAAGGTAGGAAAGAACATGGGGTCTTGCTAAACATTGGCTGATAGAGGAGAAAGCAAATTGAGTCTTACAGGGGTGAGGGAAAAGAACTAGAGGAGGGGGATCTCTCTCTCTCTCTCTGCCATCCGCAGGAATCAAGCCTGGGAGAGCAGACAGAGAGAAACTGGAGATCTTGCTAAAGTATGGAGACAGAAAGAGAGACAGTTAGTAGGTCAGATGGTAAGTGAAGAGAAAATGGGGGGGGGGGGGGGGGGGGCACAGAGAGAACTGAGGAAAGGTTCCGCCTTGTGGGTACTTTCCTGGGGGATGGGGAGGAAGACAGACAGAATTGAACCTGATGGGGAAGACAGGCAGTTATTGGGTCTTGCTGGGGTGAGGGGAGAGAATGGAGAAGAAACAGAGATCTGGGGAGCAGTTCAAGCCATGTGGGGGTCTTCCTGGGGGATGGAAGGGAGAGAAACAGAATGAAGGGGGGGAGGGTTGAACCTGGTGGGGCAAAGAGAGAAACTGATGGGGGGAAAAAAGGGATGGAAGTGGGGGTCAGCCCTGGGGGAGGGAGAGGTAGCAAATGAACTAGAGGAATGACCATAGGGAAGGAGAGATCAAGCATGGGGAAGGGGTGTTCAATCATTAAGGGAAAATAACTGTGGATGGTCATTGAGCTGAGGGAGAGGAGAGCAATCTGAAGGGACCAGGTCTTATGATTCTGAGAGGTCTTGAACGAGTAGATGTGAATCGGTTATTTACACTTTTGGGATAATAGAAGGACTAGGAGGCATTCCATGAAGTAAACAGTAGCACATTTAAGACTAATCGGAGAACTTCTTTTTCACTCAATGCACAATAAAGCTCTGGAATTGTTGCCAGAGGATGTGGTTAGTGCAGTTAGTGTAGCTGGGTTCAAAAAAGGTTTGGATAAGTTCTTGGAGGAGAAGTCCATTAACTGCTATTAATCAAGTTTACTGAGGGAATAGCCACTGCTATTAATTTTATCAGTAGCATGGGATCTTCTTGCTGTTTAGTAGAGATGTGAATCGTGTGATCGATCGTCTTAAACGATCGATTTTGGCTGGGGGGGAGGGAATCTGATCGTCGCGGTTTTGTTTTTTTTTTAAATCGTTTTAACTCGTAAATCGGGGGAGGGCGGGAAAAACCAGCACACTAAAACAACCCTAAAACCCACCCTGACCCTTTAAAATAAATCCCCCACCCTCCCAACCCCCCCCCCCCAAATGTTTTAAATTACCTGGGGTCCAGTCGGGGGGTCCCGGTGTGATCTTCCACTCTCGGGCCACGGCTGCGTTAATAGAAATGGCGCCGGCGCTACCTTTGCCCTGTCATATGACAGGGCAAAGGTAGCGCCGGCGCCATTTTGGTTCCTGTCCCCCGACGTCACGAGCGCAGGAGATCGCTCCCGGACCCCCCGCTGGACCCCCAGGGACTTTTGGCCAGCTTGGGGGGGCCTCCTGACCCCCACAAGACTTGCCAAAAGTCCAGCGGGGGTCCGGGAGTGACCTCCTGCACTCGTTGCCATATTGCAAAATGGCGCCGGCCGTATGGCCGTATTGCCATATTGCAAAATGGCGCCGGCCACATACGGTTGTTTTAGTGTGCCGGTTTTCCCGCCCTCCCCCTTCCCCTCCCCGATTTACGATTTTTGACGATAAATCGGGGGAATTCCTATTGTATCGCACCTCTAACGATTTTTTACGATTAAAATATATCTGACGATATTTTAAATCGTCAAAAAACGATTCACATCCTACTGTTTAGGTAATTGCCAGGTTCTTGTGGCCTGGTTTTGGCCTCTGTTGGAAACAGGATGCTGGGCTTGATGGACTCTTGGTCTGACCTAGCATGGCAATTCTTATGTTCTTAAGATGGGAAAAATCAGTACAAAACTTAAAAATCCTTGATCTTTAAGAAATAACGTTTTTTGTATTCCATTATAAAATAACTATTACTCAGTCAGTGATTATATTGTTATATATGAACAAAACATGCAAAATTTGTACATTTTTGAACAGAATTCCACCAGGAATATATAATATGCATTACTGCACAAGTTTTTGAAGTTTTTTTTCACCATGTTTTTTTCCATAAAGAAAACACAAAAAATTCAGGTACATGATTATACTAAGGGTGCCTAAGCTGCAGCAAATAGCTCTTCCCCATGGGTTAGGATACCAGAAGAAATACTTAAAGTGTATTGTTCTTGGACTTTCACATATTCCCACCTTTTATTTTGCATATAAATTTTTGAATTATTGATAGGGGTTGGTTTCCTGTTTATGAAGTTATATTCTAAATAGTGTAAATTAGGTTTAAACTTACAAAGGTATGTGTACCCGGATTACTTAAGCCTTAACCAGCTATATTCAGAATATAGCCAGCTAAATGATGCAAAAAACAAAAACTTCCAGGCCAGCAGGTTTTCTGCCTCACCTCACCCCAAAATAACAAAAAGTTAGGTTGGGCCATAGTGACCCTTTCCCCAACCTTCCTAAAAGAATGGTAAAAAGTAACAGCCATAGTAGCTTTTAGATTCCCTCAGCCCCATTTGAGATACCAAGGCTGGTTCTAGGCCCCAACTAACACCTTTCCTACCTACCTACAAACCCTATCACCACCCATCTACTCCCACCCAAACTCCTTAAACCTGCAAAACTGTTGAAGCTTGGTACAAATCATGCCAATCTTAGTGGTGTTGAGTACTGCTCAGTTGCTGTGAGCGTTCCATATTTTGTGTATATAATACGGAAAATATACACATTTTTACATGCTAGCGATGGGTGTGCAGAATAAGTAAGGCTGTGGGTTATCCTCGTCTTTACATTCTGACCAATGGATTTGTGTTATATAAGAACAATATAAAGATGTCAGATATCATTACTAATGGTGTAACAGAGTTATTTTATAGAATCTCCATGGATACGACACTGAAGGCATAATAGGAAAGGAGATAAGATCACAACAGTTGGATAATACCATGGTTGTCTTTACATATTTCAAATACTAGATGGAGTACAATTTATTTAATTGGCACATAAAAAGCTTATAAAAAGACATTCTATCATTCTATAATAAAAAAAACAACCTCAAATGGTATGCATAAAATACTTTTTATTACAAAACAAATTTATGGTGCAAATTCATTACAGTGTCTCAAACATTATCTTGTTCGTCACTAGAAACAAAGTCTGTATTATCATCTGAGTAGGCGAAATGTTTGAGTTCCAGTTTGTCCTGCCATGGGAACGGCAAATGTGTTGGATGGACAGAGGTCGAGGACAGGCAATGGTACTAGAACAAGATGAAGACTCTTGAAGACATGATCAGATGAAGGTACTTGGCAAGGCTGAGTCAAGGCTGAAGAGAAGAACATCAGGAACATTGATAAAGATGCTTGATGAGTGGAAAGACGACAGCAGTGAAAGACTCAGCATGAAGAGGAATCCAGTCAAGACTCGAAGCAGCAACCAACCACGACAGAGCTTCAGTGACCCAGAGTGATCGACACACCTGACAGGCCAACCAGAAGAAGACAAAACTTCAGATCCAGCTTGGAAAATGCACCAGAAGGTCATCTCAAAGCTGAACAGAGGATGGCAGCCCACTAGTAGTAAATCCGGAACCATGACATCTGAGAAGAAAGCTTCCCAGAAAAGGAGGCAAAAGGAATGAGCGCTTGAAAGCGAAGCATCTGAAGACGAGGACGTCAGGAGAATCTGAAGACGAGAACATCTGGACACGAAGACGTCTGGAACGTCAGGACATTAAGACTTCAAACCCCAGGACACTCAGTTAAGAGCATCAAGGAGGTGCCGAGAGAACTGGAGAACAAGACATCTGAGACACCAGGAAATCTGCACTTCGGACCCCCAGGTCACTCAATCAAGAGCATCGAGGAGGCACTGAGAGGCAGAACAACTGGATGACAGGAGCTCTGGAGAGACAGGACATCAGAATGCGAGGACATCAGGAACATCAGACGACAAAGACATATGAAGACAAGGACATGGGATCCGACAAGAGCCCAGGACATGAATCGAAGATGCAGACAAAGGATCAGGAACCACAAAGGAAGACAGAGGAATTCCCATGAAGAACAGAATGCCTTGAAGAAGCAAAGATGGACATTGAGTCTCCTGGAAGAAGAGCTGGAACAGAAGAGACTCCAGGAGCAGGCAGCTCCATCACTGGCTCCTTGCGATGGCAAAGCCCTTTTATAGGGCTGAAGAGGAAACACTTCGGGGACGTCAACAGGAGGAGCCAGGAGGACTGCCCACTGCTGGCCCTTTAAAGGAAGAGAGGAGGCATGGCCATGCACCTAGAGGAAGGAGGCAGGACCTTGGAGAGCGGCATCCTGCTGTGAAGGAGGAAGCAGGCCCTGACATGAGCGGCTCCCTGCCACAAGGAAAAGAAGATGATGGCGGCCTCTGGTCTGCATGAAGAGGAGCTACGGGGTGGCCTCCTGGCCACGGAAGAGGACGTGGATGGTGGCGGCCTCCTGGCTGCGTAGTGAGGCGCTGCGGCCTAGCTGAAAAGAGCAGGATGATGGCGGCGGCTCCCAGGTCATGTGGATCAGCTCGCCGTGCAGGAGGAAGATGTGGGCGGCCTCCAGGCCACAATGCAGAGCAACGGTGTCGGTACGGCAGGCAGACGGCAGAGAAGGTGAGAGGCTGCTCGCGAATAGGTCCTCGGGCAGCATTGTAACAGTTGCTTTTTTAAATCCATTGATAATGAAATGCACTTTCACTGCCCTGCCATGCAGTGTCAATCCAGCTGCAAACCTCTGCATAAATAGCAAGTTTCTGTTTCCTGAAGGTGTAAATGAGTATGTGCCACCACGCATCCATTTATCCCACTCTCTCCTTACGAGACATTTAAACGCATGGTTAACAACTATGTCCAAAAGCTGTAGCTTACAAATAAATCCACCAGGGATTACTGCTATATGGGCTCCAGTGGCATTCAACAATTTCTTAACTGAATATAGCTTGTGGATTCCATGGAGTTGAATATTAACAATTTCTTGTTGAAAAACTCACCCAATCGAGCACAAAAACATGCATTTATCTAGCATTTTATAATATCCTCATTCATATCCCTTTTTGTTTCACTTGACAACAACGCACTTTGGGAATTGTTCATGTAGCATAGTTATGCATTTGAAATAACTAGCAGTTTCAATTTCTTACCACCTGCAGTACATGCTAAGACTATGGTGAAATTGGTTCGTTCATGACCAGTTGTTACAGCCACTGTCTTTGTGTCATGCTCAACAACTGTTCTTTTACTTAGAATATCAAAACTCATTCGGTACCTCATCCATGTAATTATATCTCCCGGTTGCAGTTTATTTTTCTTGTGTTCTTCTTCCAGGAAATTAACAAATGTATCCATTTTCTCCTCCCAATCATCCAGTAGTTTTTTTTATCCACTGTAGTTCTAAACCAAATGCATAAATCATTCCTACGCATAAACTTATACTGTACACCCAGTTAATTCCTCAAAAAAAATCAGGGATCTTTATATCAATGGCTAATGCATAGACCTTCTGTTTGATGCTGATGGTGGAAATGACCCTGCAGGTATTGAGTTGTGAAAGTACCCACTTTTCAGGTTTGGCCATTTGGCAGATTTACCACATCGTACTTGTTTCCAAGGGTAGTTCTTTCAGTGTTTCTTCAGGTTTGCGCCATTCACAGATAGACCTCATCAATGGAAAATATATGTCCAGCTTCCCAATTTCAATGTTCTTTCGCGTGTTTGAATGCCAATAATTTGAAATCAGTTCTGTTTGATTTTCATTTTCATTGTTAAATAACTGCAAATTATAGTTACCGGGTATTTTACTCAACTTGAACTGAATGACAGGTTAGAAGACCCTATACCGGTATTCCTTTATATAGGCTTACCTTGCTTTTTCTCCAGCTGGTTTAAACACATGATGTGACACATGAACAATTCCCAAAGTATGTTGTTGTCATGCGCAACAAAAAAGGGATGGATGAATGAATGAGAATATTATGAAATACTGGATAAATGCATGTTGTCAAACTTGATCGGGTGGATTTTTCAACAGCATGTACAGACTGCGGGGAATACACCATGTACATGTTGCAGTTAATATAAAAAAAAATATAAAAATGCTGCTTTTTCAGAGATTATACATGAGTGTGGGTTATATATGTGAAAATATGGTAATGTTGGATGCCACTGGGAGCAGTACAATTGTACGGAGCTCCCAGTGACTTTACAGGTTTGGGGGAGTTTGGATGGGGTATAAGGCTGGTGATAGGGGTTGCAGATGGCTTGCAATTTCTCCCAGAAAAGGGGGGGGGCATGCATCATCTACTCCTTTTTACTCTTCTTCCTTCTTCTTTTCTGAATATGAATTGTGGGATACAGGTGGTTCACTAAATCAGAATTTCTCAAACAAGTCCTGGAGTACGTCCTAGCCAGTCTGATTTTCAGGATATCCAAAATGAATTTGCATGAGATAGGTTTGAAAGCACTGCCTCTATTGCATGCAAATCTACTTTCATGCATGTTCATTGTAGATATCCTGAAAACCAGACTGGCTAGAAGATACTCCAAGAACGACTTGAGAATATGATCTAAATTGGTGGTGGTGGCAAAAGGACACGAAAGAGCTCTCTTGCCCACTGGCAACACAAACTTTTAGTATTTGTTTTGAGCCTAGTTTTCCCAAATACAGTAAACACAATTCTAATATTCTCCCATGTGGGTGTTTAGTTTTATTAGGTTAAGGAATCATATATGTGAGCACTTCACAACAGTAAATATTTATATTGTAAATATTTATATAACCCCTGTTTGCATTTGATCAGGGACACACAGGTTCTTGGGGCCATTTTTTCACTCTCACAATTCTCTTGGGACTCAGGGCAGGGTTATTTTCCAGTAGGGGGAAGTAATCTCTCCTCCAAGGCCCAAGGTAGCAGGAGTGAACTAGCCCTCAAACATGGGAGAGGTAGCGATCTTCTTTCTGCCTTTGAGGATGTAAAGCCAACAAATTACTCAGGAGACTCTGGTTGAATACCCAAAATAAAGCTTTACTGGAAAGTTCCTAATATATTTGGCACAATTCACATCAGTTCTTAGCACGACAGATGGCCTTTAAAGATCTCAGTCTCTTCTCTAACTCTGTGCAAGAATTTCTCACTATTTCCCAGCTGGA